>NW_026521087.1:1292277-1354777 GCF_001660625.3 Ictalurus punctatus
GAGCTCGGGTCAAGGGAAAATGTCTCTGGAGGAGTCCCCTCTCTCTTCCGCTCACTCACACACACACACACACAGCGAGAGAGAAAATTACTCTTTGTATGAAAAGTGGTGGCTCTTAAAAGAGCCGTTGGGTTGATGAAGATGGCGGTAACGCGCTTTATTGGAGCTGGTGTACTTGGTGACGGCCTTTGTGCCCTCGGACACGGCGTGCTTGGCCAACTCGCCGGGAAGCAACAGGCGCACGGCGGTCTGGATCTCCCTGGAGGTGATGGTGGAGCGCTTGTTGTAGTGAGCCAGCCGAGAAGACTCAACGGCGAATGCGCTCAAAATATCATTCACGAAGGAGTTCATGATGCCCATGGCCTTGGATGAGATGCCGGTGTCAGGGTGCACCTGCTTCAAGACCTTGTACACGTAGATGGCGTAGCTCTCCTTTCCGGGACTTTCTGCGCTTCTTGCCTCCTTTGCCGGCCGTCTTGGTCACGGCTTTCTTTGATCCCTCTCTTGGGCGCGGTCTTGGCTGATCGGCATGATGCTGCTCCTCGAGTATACGAACAGAAAATGACTAGCGCCCGCTCTATTTACAGACCCCATGCTAACGCAGCCCAGACAGGCACCTTTTTTTGATTGGACAAATTCGATACTCCCCTGCATGGCGCCTCCTACTGCACTCTGTTTCCTCCCTCCCTCCGATAAGCTTTGTTTCCCTTTGCCGCCCTTGTACTTTCAGGACAACGGCACTATGAAAAGACAATTGGCTTGAGAAAAATCGTTTTATATTATATATGCATGTATGCGTGTGTATGAGAGAGAGAGAAATATAGAAGTAAGTTTCTACTAAAGTCATCTTCTAAATCGTATTAATCAAACAGTTTATAATATTAATACTGTGCATATATATATATATATATATATATATATATATATATATATATTATATATATATAATATATATATAGTTTATTACAAAAAATACAATATATCTACCACTTACGCTACTTCTGTACAGCGTTTGATGCCTTATGCTTCACGAAAGAAAAAGCCTTTTCCCCCCCATACGGAACAGCTCTTTTTCTAGACATGTGGGTGGCTCTTAAAAGAGCCGTTGTATTCGCGTCGTTCGGTGTTAGAGCGTTTACCCGCCGAAGCCGTACAGAGTGCGTCCCTGGCGTTTCAGGGCGTACACCACATCCATGGCGTTCACGGTCTTTCTCTTGCATGCTCGGTGTAGGTGACGGCGTCGCGGATCACGTTCTCCAGGAACACTTTCAGCACACCGCGAGTTCCTCTTCATAGATCAACCAGAAATACGCTTTATACCACCACGCCGAGCCAGACGGCGAATAGCCGGCTTGGTGATCCCCTGGATGTTATCGCGAAGCACCTTGCGGTGGCGCTTAGCGCCTCCTTTGCCGAGTCCCTTACCACCCTTGCTTTTTTTTTTTTTTTTTTTTTTTATGAGTTTTTATTGAAATTATGCGAAATTCACAATCTTACAACAATTCATATTCAGAAGAAAGGGAGAGAAAAAACTTACATAGTCAAAGTACAATTACACGCAAATATTGTCCCACACTGAAGAGTCTTTAAACCAAGATGTGCTGCTTTTAGTCTTCTTAGCTCTTTTTGAATGTCTTTGAATACAACATCACTGGATATAAACGTTTGATTTATAGTCATTCTGGACCTTGTTTTTCCAGAGTTTAGATTAGTCAAACATATTATGAACCAAATGAAGTCATGCTGAGTCTTGCTACAATTTTCTTTAAAATGCCATAGAAATTGAGTTCATATTTATTTCTATATTGAGACCAATGATTTTAATTTAGCCCATGTTTCTTTAGCGCGATAACACTCTAACAGGAAATGTTCGAGTTTCCTCTTCATACAATAGGCATCGGGCATTTACTGGTTTTTACAAAAAAACCAGCTCCATTTACAACCGCTCTTACTGGGAGCCTTCTTACAGCGACTAACCAAGTTGTATCTCTCAGGTGTTCAGATAGGATTTTATTCTGTAAATTTTGGAGACATTCTTTGTTTTGGTCTTCCTCCAAATTCCTGAAAGCCCAGGGTTACTATAAACTCGATCAACAATTAAAAGATATATTTCTTCGCTTGAGTCTTTCACCCATCGATGTTTAGATCTTTAAATTTGTTAGTGAAGTCGGAAAACATCAGTTTATATACGAATTCCTTTCCTCGATGGACCTTTTTTAGATTTCCAGTTAGAGATGTTCCCTATCCATTCGGTTTGCCTGGCAATACCACTCGCGATGATTTTGCACACTGCTATTTTAGTTTTTTACGGATATATCGACAGCCCCAAGGCCTCCCAGTTCCCTTCTCTAAAAAGGAGCTCACGTTTGGTAACCTCACGAGTCGTATCCCATATGAAATTACAGCATATTTTATGAAGTCTTTTACCCAAAACTTCTGTCGGAGGTAAGATGCATGATAAAAACAGTATTTTTGATAATAGAAAAGTTTTAATAATATTTATTCTAGTTTTATAACTTAGATTACATGATTCCTTTATCAATTTCAATCTTGTTTATTTCTTCTTTTTTTGACCAGTTATGGTCGACACAGCCATTACTATCTATATTATACCTAAAACCTTTAATTGTGAACTTCTGGGACATCTACGGGAAATTTGTTTTTTTCATTTCCAATCCAGACACATTCCGTTTTAGCTTTATTTAAGGAGGCTCCAGAGCTTTGCTCATACTCGCTAAAATATTCAAAGAGATGTCTAGTTCTTGTTTAGATTTCACAAATACAGTATGTCATCAGCATAAGCAGAGATCACGACTCTGTTCTTTCCTATTTGAAGACCTTTAAGTCTATGATCATCTTGGATTTTTTGTACAAGTGGGTTTATAGATAAAATATATAGGGCTGCACTCAGAGGGCACCCTTGCTTTACACCCCACATAACTTCAAATGGTTCAGTCAAAGAACCGTTAACATTTACTTCAACCGTCGATTTAACATAAAGGCATTTAATCATGTTTATGAAATTTTCAGGGAATTGATACAGTTTTAAAATCTCCCCCAAATAGTCTCTTGAGATATAGTCAAATGCTTTTCTTTGGTCCAAAGCCACAATGTAAAAACTGTCACCATTTTTATCAAAAACTAGTTCTCTTGATGTGTTCAATTGTCCCACATAAATCTTCCCTTATTGCACATGTTTGTTGTTTAGCTATTATTACATCCAAATAGTCACTCATCCTGTTCATAATGGTCTTTGCAAAAAATCTTATAATCGACATTCATTAGGTTGAGATTGTCTCCAGTTGTTGATATCACTCATTTCACCTTTTTATACAAACAAGGATAAAACGCCTTCATAGAACGAGTCATGCATGTAACCTCTAGCGATCCCATCATTGAAGGCTTGCGTTAATAATTTAGCCAAATCTATGGCGCATGCATGATAAAAATCAGACGGGACCATCTTTCCCTGGAGACTTTTTTAGATTTAATTGTTTAATGGCATCAACAACCTCAGCCTCTTTTATTTCCTCACCTAAGCTTTGGAATGCGGTTGACACTATTTTTTACATTCTGCCAGACATTATGCCGCTCTCAAAAGTCAAACTACTAAAAAAAAAAAAAGGTTTTCGCGCAGCGCCCCCCTATTTATCCACACTGACAGGACCTAGTTGAGAACAGGCGAGGAGGCGGCTTACACCAACAGTCACACAATAGCTCTCTTTTCGAAAACAATCACTAGGTACTGCTTTTCACCTGCTAACGTCTTCTTCTTCCCCATCCTCTCTCTCTTTCTCTAAAAACACACACAGATACAAAACATTATTAGTATTATCAGTACTAATGTTTTGGTTCCATTAGTAGCAGTAGTAGTAGTAGTAGTAGTAGTACAACACAATAGTCAGGAACTTTGGGTAAAACATACATAGTAAAGCATACAGCCAAAACAATCATCAGCGTAAGGACGTTAGAAAAAGCCGTATGTGTTTGTACAACACTGACATTACTGTTTCAAATACAAGACGTTCCTTTGAGCACGTCCTTTGACTCGAGGCCCGTATATACTACAGTCCTACGTCCACTGCAACTACAGGTCGCACATAGCAGCACAAGCCTTTATTAGTAGGCCCCCATTCAGCGGGTCAGCACCCAATGTCTGTGTTCACTTTGAAGCCATCCACATTCTACCACACAAGAATACAGTATAGTAGAATACAGAAATACACACACACACAGACAGAGAGAGAGAGAGAGAGAGAGAGAGAGAGAGAGAGAGAGAGAGAGAGAGAGAGAGAGAGAGAGAGAAATGAGGGGAAGTGTATTTAGTTTTACATATTAAGTTAAATCCAAAGTTAATAATGTTTAGTAAATCTGTCACCACCCTGAAGTTATAAAGAATGACACATCATAACTTTTTCTCAGTTTATAGTAATGTCTAATGTTACAGAACACCTGTGAGACAAGTTAGTTCCTGTTATCCCTTACATTATAGCAGCTATAGACTGTCATTCATACACCACCCTCTATTTTTTCTCTCCCCAAAGTTAATAAGAAAAATGCAGCCCTCCATTCTAAAGAATTTCCCAGGAAAGGAAATAAAAATTAAATAAAAACCTTCCCAATTAAACCCTTCTGTGCTTCATACTGTGTCACTATTCATCCATCCATCATCTTCAACCGCTTACTCCTTTTCAGGTCACGGGGAACCTGGAGCCTATCCCAGGGAGCATCGGCACAAGGCGGGGTACCCCTGGACAGGGTGCCAGTCCATCGCAGGACACTGTGTCACTATTCCTTCTAAGAAATAGACGGATTCCCCATTGTCTGGAGGGAAGATGAGAAAATTTATTATGTAGTTAAGTTACTATGTAGTTACTGTATAGCCACATACACACACACCACACACACCACCACACACACACACAGAGAGAGAGAGAGAGAGGAGAGAGAGAGAGAGAGAGAGAGAGAGAGAGATACTGCAGTATTCTAATACCATCCATGTCCTTGTATAAGTTTTAATAATAGGACTAACATGTTAAGTGAGAGCATTCATTTTAACCTGCAATTTGGCATGTAGCCAGAACTACTTTCAGTAAGTAGTAATTCATTCCTTGCAAATTTACATGTCAGAATACACAATTTATACAATTAAAAATGTCCTTGCCAATCAGCTAAAGATCTGCAGTAATATATTTTACCTACATTTTCTGTATAAGTTTGTTTAAATGTTGCTGAGTCATACTTCAGTAAAATAAAGTGTACAATACTAAATGAGCAATACTACAGTAAACTTATGAGTGACTATTTAAGCATTAATTATGTCATTTAAAATATTTCACAATATATTTATTAAGTCTTAAAGTGCTTTATAATTATGTATATTACATAAAAGAACAATTTTACACTGAATGTCGTAATGCCTCATTAGAGTTGTAAATATATACAAATATTTGTTACCAAATTGCAAAGCCTTATATTCAGCAAGCTTTTTAAATGTTAATAAAATTCTATAAATAAACTCTTACTCATTTAGGCTGATATTTTTTATATAATTATTTTTTAAATATTTCACCTGGGTTGTTGTGTGACCAAGAGTTGCTAATGTGAATCTCAGCACCATTTATCCGTTTCTGAACAGCAGTCGCCTCTGTTTTGTGACGATTACACTGCTAATATCATACACCGCCAACAATCCACCCTCCACCATGGGTTATACTGAGGACTTGTAGCAGTACATGAGTCAAAATTCATGTTAGATGCTCTGTTGTCATCGATAGCAAAGTAAGCAGGATAATTGTTAGTGTAAAGAAGATTGTATTGCTATTCCTCCTAAGGCCACATCGACTGGAGAAGAGAAGACAACATATTTATTCATTCATTTATCTTACACAAAATTTTTATTTTCATTATAGTTTGTTTACATACACACAGACACCACACACACTGCACACGCACACGCAACACACACACACACACACCACACCCACACACACACACACACACACACACCACACCAGTCGGGGCCAAAAGTCTGAGAAGCACTAGTGGAAAATGTTTCTATTTTACATTTTTTTTATTATTTATTTTAGAATTTTCATTAGAAATTGTATTATTGACTACAACTTCAGTAAAAAAAAAAAAAAAGTAGAACCTTTAAAATATTTACAAGAGATCCAGAGTTTCTAATGTTTACAGTTGCAGAATTAAAAAATTAAATATCCAAAATATTAAACATTTACTTTCTTTGTTTTAAATTTAAAAATTCTAAAACCTATTTATTTCAAAATGTAAAAGAGAAAAAAATCCAGACTTTCAATGTGGTCTCAGACATTTGTGTGTGTGTGTGTGTGTGTGTGTGTGTGTGTGTGTTTGTGTGTGTGTGTGTGTGTGTGTGTGTGTGTGTTGTGTGTGTGTGTGTGTGGGTGTGTGTTTCGCGTGTGTGGTGAATTTCTGTATTCTACTATACTGTATTCTTACCTTGCTGATGGGTCAGAATCACCGCAATGAGAAAATGCATATCCCTGCGCAAAAATATATACATTATAGGAACATTTGATAGGTTGTGTTTTTAATCTATAAAAGGTATTGTCTTTTTAATGATGACAATTTACAAGTGATATAAATCAATCATAGTGTACTGTAAAACGAGATTTTTAAAATACTTGAAATCAGTTTGATACTTGAAATCAGAGTTTCAAGTAAAAGAAAAAGCATAGCCTCTGTGAATTCTCCATTTTCTGATTAACTAGAACGATACCAACTTTAGACAATTTACAAGAGCGCTCAAGGATTAAAAGAAAATAGCCATTGAGGAAGCAATGTACCATTCACCACTTAATAATCAGACTTTAACTGTGCACATCAAATTATATGAAGTGCATAATATAACAAATATATCATTCATTGTGCCTAAATAAAGGCACAGTTTAGAGAGGTTTCTTACCTTCTTCGACCATAGATCAGAAGTCCTCTCTTTGACCCTTTAAAACTCTGAGCTGTCCACTTGGTGTATCACTAAATGATTATTTAGTTTATTTAAAAGGCAAATGCACTTTGTGTTCTTCAAATGCAAATAAGTTTGACTCAAATGACGGTCTACAGCAAAGTTTAAAAAAACATGAAGCAAAAACCTTCCATTTACATTTTATACTACATAATATATACATATATAATATAGGTATAGGTTTTATCCAGCGAGATAATTGATTTATGAAATCAATCAATGTCTGATTCATAAAAACTGTTGTACAAATGTGTGATGCAAAAGCAAAATGTCAGGCTAAAAACTGATGTGACGGATCATTCAGCATTCCTTTAGTCATCTGATGATACATTTACTATAGATTCTCCTTCAAACATTGTTTAATGACTTTCAGAGTTAAGAGGTTTTCATTTTTGGCAATGAGACACAGAATCATTAATGTGACAAAACATTAATAACTTCTCCATTTGAACTGTTAGAATGTGCAGATTCATTGTATTTTAAGTGAAACTGTTCTCAAAAAATAATATAGACACCAGGATATTCATTAATAATAGCACATAATATTTAGCATTGAATTTATTAAAACACTGTGCTATTCTATCAAACACCTTTGAATCATGTTCATTTAAATACTATAGTTATAGTACCTGTCAGTGCCAACATCCCCACAAGATTTCATAATGTAATGGGTTTACATTAATACTACATGAATCGATCACGCTCACTTTATATAATTCAATCTTGTAATTAGAAACTTGTGTAAATTAAGCTTAGCATAAGCAGTGGTAATTGTGTTTTGATGAGAATTTAATATTTCTCTGTAAACTATAAATCATATCTTTTCTCAAATCTAGTCTACCGCATATTCCATGTTTTGTTGAAACATTGTAATTGTAAAGCGACATTGGTTATGAGTAAGGAGCTATATAAATTACACATATTTTATTATATTATTATATGATTATTATTATTATTATATTATTAATTATAATAATAATAATAATAATAACATATAATAATAATAATAATAATAATAATATAATAATAATAATAATGTAATTTATTATTTATTATATATTTTTTTAACTGTTGAAGCATATGTAATTGAAGCATAATGTAAGATGTGATTCAATGGTGGTAACACTGCATACAGTGCCTTGAATCCAGTTTCAGGTGTTTTGGGTTCTTAAAAATAGTATTTTGATACATTTTGCATTAGGCCACTCAAAGCAGCTGAGTGCCGATCTTATTTGCTTTTGCAGGATGTGTTTGAAAAGAACTTAACTAATTCATGTGGCAGCTGCGCAATGCATAAAATCATGCAGATACAGTTAAGTATTTCAGTAAGCTTCAGTTAATGTTCACACCAAACATCAGAATCTCAGTGATCTCAGTGATGATGTATGAATGTTGGTGCCAGACGAGCTGGTTTGAGAATTTTAGAGGCTGATCTGGGATTTTCACAGACAGCAATCTCTTGAGTTTACACAGAATGATGGAGAAAAAACAAACACCTTGTTATGAGAGAGGACAGAGGAGAATGGACAGACTGGTTCGAGCTGACAGAAAGGCTATGGTAATGATAATTCTTTACAAGTGTGGGAGCAGAAACCCTCTGCAACATACAATATGTCTAACCAAATGAGGTGGATAAGCTACAACCATATTAGGTTCCAATCCTGTCTGTGAGCCAAGAACAGGAACCTGAGGCTAGAGTGGGTGTGGACTCACTGGAACTGGACAGTTGAAGCATGGAAAAACATTGCCTGATTTGAAGAATCTTGATTTCTGTTGTGACATGTAGATGATAGGGTCAGACATTGGCATCAGCAGCATGAACCTGCCTTGTGGCGACAGTCCAGACTGCTGCTGGTGGTATAACGGTGTGTAGAATGTTTTCTTTCTATTATGTGATCCTATGTGAACCTTTGCTTTCAGCATATGGTGTGAACCCCTTGGTCAGAAATAACCGAAACTAAACATTTTCCCTGTTTTTACTGTTGATCAGTCCTGCACATCGCTTGTAAAATTTAGCTCGTTTCTCAGTACAGAACAGCTTCAACTCTGGAATGCTGGTGATTTTCCTGACATGACCTGCTTGCTTGAGGTCCTTCCACAACATTTCTATTGGATTAAGGTCAGGACATTGACTTTGCAAATCTGAAACTTGAATTTTATTTCTCTTTAACCATACTTCGGTGGACCCTTATGTGCTTTTTGTGCTTAGGGTTGTTGGCCTGCTGCATGACCCCTGTCAAGGACATGCATGGTAGGCTGATTGGCATGTCCAAAGTGTCTGTAGTGTATGAATGGGTGTGTGAATGTGTATGCGAGTGTGCCCTGCGATGGACTGGTACCCTGTCCAGGGTGTACCCTGTCCTGGTGCCCTATGATCTCTGGGATAGGCTCAAGGTTCCTTGTATGATAGGAGATGTAGAAAATGGAAGGGGGGTGGTGGGATGGAAACAGAGTGAAATTTCATTATCCTGAGTATCCAGTTACACAAATGGAGAGGTGAGTTTAGATTTGGCTAAATAAATCATACAATCTAGAAACAAACAAGTGGGATATAATCAGTGGTTGATTTAGACACAATCATTCCTGATATTATTAATAATACTGCTGTTGGTTTGAGTTGAGCACTGACAATCAAATTAAAAGAAGATGAAGCCAGCATTTAATGGTTGGGGTTGGTTGGTTTTTTTTTGTTTTTTTTTTTGTTTTTTTTACAGTGAAAGTGATAAGAAGAAATCCTCAGAGACTGCTACAGTGTCCTCCCAGGAATCCATGGCCAATCATAGGCTGAAGTGTTTCAGAGACATTCTGGACACTGTGTAATGAGAATTTCTTTATTGAGTCTTAGTTACAGATTATTGAATATGTTGCATGTTAAATAAGATTCTGATACTAACAATGGGAATGTTGATTTAGAGAATGAATGCTCTGAACCTTGATGAGCCAAATAAGATAAGGTGTAAATCATGTAAAAAAAAAAAAAATGTTCACATATTATATAAATTAGAAATCCCATAATGTCACAAATAAATAAATAAATTAAAATCCATCAATATTTGGTAATGTGCTGTACTGAGAATCATCATTCTACAAACATTGGAAATTCTCAATCAGGTAATTGTTTAAGGGAAGGAACAAAGTTTAAAGTGAACACATTTATGCCAGTGAGTAAAACCTCATTCTTACATGATCTCAGCACTTCTGTGTTTTAAACATGCTTCCAACCATACAAAAATTCATCATGACTGATGACTGATTGGCTGGAGGTGACAAGGATAGTGAAAACTGTAAAGGTGTACAGATGAATGAGCAGTTCTTACAACCAGGATAATCGGAGTGTTTTGTTTTCCACTATATTAACCTAAATTCTCACTATCCCAGAAAAGCTACTGAATATACTTTATCTACTCAATAATATTTGTGAGAGAAACTAACTAGCAATATTCTACCAGTAAATCTAGCTATTGTTTTAAACTCAAACCGAGTATAACTATGCTAAAACCAGAAATCAGAGGCATGTTTTAATACATCAATCCACATAGTACATATAAATAGGGTCTGTACAGATGCTTCATAATGAAATTCCAGGACTTTCAAGCACTTTTCAAATACTGTGTATGCTTTTGTTTTCACGGACTATACAAGAGATGTCATTCAAACGTATTCTTTATTTCTTCTTTTTTAAATTCCAAAAATATTATTAGTATTAATAATAATAATAAAAACACAGCCAATTTTAATATAGCTCTTTTCCCCAGCCGTGATGGACTAAATTTGTATTTCCCAGGCACTGATTTATCTTCACTATAATGTTAAAATCTCCAAGTGAGTGACAGGAGCACTGTGTCCACACGTTTTCTAGATGATGTCATGCACTAATTAGCATATTCATTACATCATTACATCGTATTTTCATTCTGCCTAAGTCAGCCCTTTACAGCCAAATTCCCAATAAAGCTGTTTTCATTTACGTATTTTTTCTGTTTCTGTTGTCAGACAACAGGACGAGTATGAAATAGTGACTGAACCACGGCCCAATAAGAGACTACATGTTCACCAGCAGTCACTTTCAAACCTTTTCCAAGCTGCTGATCTGCACTGCTAAAATTCTGATTTTATAACCGTGACGTCATCTGACTAAACCACCACACACATAAGTTAAAGACAACGAGTGCACTGTGATTTCGTGCTATATTTCCATGTAAAATAATCTCTCAGAGAGAAAGTTAGAAGTGAATGAATGTGCTGCTCCTCTCTGCCCCTCACTGAACAGAGTAGCCGCAGAGAGAGGCGTGTCTCCGGGGGAAAGCAGGACCTCACACTCACCGGGCAGTACTGGCCATTCTCTTCTACGGAAAGTAGCTAAGGTTTGTCTAAAAAGTCGCTAGATATGACGGTAGGAGCTTTTTTGAAAACGTTGGAGGAGGGTCTGCAGCGGGGAGTCCTATTTTGAGTGAAAGGATTGTATTCATGTTCTGTAGAAAATAAACCCTTTAAAGTTATCTAGTGATTTCGTATTTATTGACTTTTTATCATTCAAGCAATTTTAAGCCTTTATCTCTGTAATGTTCTTCCCTATTTGTGGATATTCTCGAGTGAAATAGACGAGGCCACCGAGGGAACACATGAAGTTATGCAGGAGCAGTGATGAGAATGAAATGACTAATAAGATTAGAAAGACATTAATAATCTTACTATTAGCAGTAAATTTGTGTACTTTATTATGATAACTATACTGCTATGTACATGATATAATGTTAATGTGTTAATATGTTTTAAATGTGTTTGTGTGCTGTCCTTATACCGTGTCTAGGTCAGTCTCCCCGGCGCGCGCACAGACATATATAGTCAAATCGGAGCAGCGAGCCATAAGATCCGTTATGACGTCACGTTCAGAGTTCTATAAGTTTCCTGATGGTATGCTTGACGGTTGTTCCCTTTATGACGCCGCGAATGTCGAGGTTTTTAAACGTTGTGTTATCTGAGCTGGCCTCTGTATTCATTTGAACGGAGTAGTATTTAATCATTGGTCTATCTAACCTTTTCATGTGGTTAGTTTCTTTGTTTGTTCATCTGTGTTTAAGAATGGACACTGAAATAATATATCCAGATATGTGTACAGCTGCTGTGTGACAATGTAAACTTAAAAAACCCCAACATTTCCATGTCTAGAGAAGAGGGTGCGTTCTTTAAAAATTAAATCATAATGATGATGCTGTTAAACAGTTCAGAAGCTCCGTGTATTGTCCTTGATACGTGAAAACTAGACAATGCACAGTAATAACACTGATGAGCTGCGTCGGTGTAAAATAGCCCAAACCCACCTTCTGTTTCAGGCGGCGTTGTGTTGGATGGAGCTTGACTGCCCTCGTGTGTCCAAACTCGGGAACGGCAATTTCCCAGAAGGGGTATTCTGTTCCAAGTTTGTGGTAGTTGGCCAAGAAATATTACATGGAGACGTGAGGCTGCAGTGGAAGCCCTGAAGGTTCTGGTACATGTGAGCATTGAAGGAGAAGTGCCTTTTGAGCTTCTCGCTACATCACTGGGCAGAAAGGAAGTGGCATTTGCAAAATGATGGATGAATTTGAGGTCAATATTCAAGTGCCTGCTCCTGAGCTCCAGTCCGACATAATTTCCGTTACAGGCCTTGCCACTCACCTGGACCATGCTAAAGAAGGGCTTCTTGAGCGCATCAAAGAGCTGCAGGCTGAACAGGAGGATCGGGCTCTCGGTCAACTTGAAGCTCCTATCACTGTGGATCCCAAATATCATCCCAAGATCATTGCTCGCAAGGGTGCCATAATCACCCAGATCCATACTGACCATGATGTCAACATCCAGTTCCCTGAGAAATATGACGAGAACCAGGACCAGATCAGCATCAACGGCTATGAGCAGAATGCTATAGCAGCATGTGATGCTATCCAAGGCATTGTTGATGAACTGGAGGAAATTATATCTGAGGACATTACCTTGGACAGCAGAGTTCATGCTTGCATTATTGGTGCTCGTACCAAGGGTATCCACAAAATCATGGATGAATTTAAAGTTGATCTTCGTTTCCTCAGAGCGGAGCTGCAGATCCCAATTTGGTTACTGTAACTGGCCGTCCAGAGATGGTTGATGAAGCCATAGATCATCTCCTGAACTTGGAACAGGAATGTATGGCTGATGTGGTGGAAAATGAGGCCAAGATGGCCTACATGAAGCCATCGGGCACTGCAGCAGCCAACCCTGAGGAACCCCGTGGGCCCTCCAAATAATTATTGTATACTTTACCTATCTTTGTAATGTTCTTCCCTATTTGTGGATATTCTCGAGTGAAGTAGATGAGGCCACGTAGGGAACACATGAAGCAGTGATGAGAATGAAATTTCTAATAACATTAGAAATACATTAATATTTTCATATTACAAATCAATTTGTGTACTTTAACATTATAAAATATACATAGCAGTATATTTATCAATTAAATTTTTATTTATTTGTATAGCGCTTTTACAATAGACATTGTCTCAAAGCAACTTTACAGAAATATCAAACTATTTATCATCATCATCATCATCATCATCATCATGTGTGAATATGCTTTAAATGTGTTGGTGTGCTGTCTGTATACCGTGTCTCTTTCCGTCTGTCTGGCCAGCGCGCGCACATATATAGTGAAATCGGAGCAGCGTTCAGAGTGCTAGACATGTCCTGGTGGTATGCGTGACCATTTTCCCCCGTTTATGACGCCGCGAATGTCGAGTTTTTAAACGCTGTGGTGTCTGAGCAGGCCTCTGTATTCATTTGAACGGAGTTGTATTAAATCATTGCTGTATCTAACCTTTGCATTTTGTTAGTTTATGTAGCGTGTTTTAATAATGGACATTGTCACAAAGCAGCTGTACAGATATCTGGATATATTATTTCAATGTAAACTTACAAACAACATTTCCATGTCAAGAATCGAGGGTATGTTCTTTAAAAATGTAATAATAATAATAATAATAATAATAATAATAATAATAATAATAATGCTGTTAAACAGTTCAGAAGCGCCGTGTATTGTTTTTGATATGTCAAACTAGAGAACGCAGGCCAGAGGAGTGACCATCATGCCCAAGGATATTCAGCTGGCCCGGCGTATTCGCGGAGAACGCGCTTAAACCACAACTCCGTCTAATAGTACACAAAGGCTCTTTTAAGAGCCACTTCACCGTCTCAGAAAACAGCAAATTTTCTTTCTTGGGGCAGTTTGAATATTTAGAACGTGGTACAGAGAGAAGGGGACATATATACTATATATATATAGTATATATATATATATTATATATATATATATATATATATATATAGTTAGATTTCCAAGTATCTCATGGAATCTCATATTTATGTCTTCAGATCTCCGTCAGCCCTTTCAGCCTGTTCTACAATTATTTACTTCTATTAACTTTTAGTTCTGTGCTGCTATGAGCTAGAAAGTGTGGTTTTTCTCAGAGCGTTTGAGATCTGGGGAGCCTAAGTGAACACACACGGACACATGCATGCTCACGGAGACGTCCGAGTTTATTCATGCAAACCAAGAGTATTTATACACATTGATAAGAAGCAGTGCGTGGACAGTTTCTACTGTGCAGGGGCCAGACAGATTTAGACAAAACACACAGCATCCAGGGTCATACTACAAATAAGTCTACTATAATAAAGATGGCAAGTGATCAGTTTATTCAAAGAGGTAATTAAATTATTCATCATAGGTATTTGATAGCAGTTCATAATATAAGAGAGTACATGATATAAGAGAATTTCCTTTTATATATATATATATATATATATATATATATATATATATATAGTATATATATATATATATATATTTCTATCAACATGGGGGGGGTATAGAAATGTTTATTATTCGTTATTAATGAGTGAACTTTATTATGATAAATATACTGCTATGTATATTACATAATGTTTGTTTTTTAGATGATGAACAGCGCAGAAGAGCCGTGTATTGTCCTTATGTGAAAACTAGACAATGCACAGTAATAACGCCGATGAGCTGTGTCTGTGGTACAGTAGCCCAAATCTGCCTTCTGTTCCAGGCGGCGTTGTGTCTTGTGCTGGATGGAGCTTGACTGCCCTCGTGTGTCCACCCTCGGGAACGGCAATTTCCCAGAAGCGGTATTCTGGGTAAGAAATCTGACATGATATTACTATTAATCTCTTGTCTTCTTTTTAACCCGTTCAGGATAATTATCGTTGTAATGTAATAATGTATGATATATTACCTTAATCTTGAAATTTCAACTAATATTAGAAATACATTTCTATTCTCATCGCTGCTCCTATGTAAATTAATGCGTTCCGTAGGTGGCCTCATCTATTTCACTGGAGAAGATCCACAAAGGCAAGGCAAATTTATTTGTATAGCACATTTTCAGCAACAGGGTAATTCAAAGTGCTTTACATAAAAGCAACACAAAGCAACATTTAAAAGAAGACATTAAAAAGAGTTCATACACATTATATAAAATAAATTTTAAAAAAAGTAATAAAAACAAACAAATAAAAAACAGGTTAAAACAGATTAAAAAGGTTACAGTGCAGCATAAGATATTAATTAAAATACCTTGATGATTGATTTAAAGCAGCAGCAAAAAGAAAATTCTTCAGTCTTGATTTAAAAAGAACTGACAGTTTGGCAGATCTGCAGTTTTCTGGGAGTTTGTTCCAGATATGTGGAGAATAAAAACTAAATGCTGCTTCTCCACATTTAGTTTTGACTCTGAGAACAGAAAGCAGGACCTGTTCCAGATGACCTCAGAGGTCTGGATGGTTCATAATGTACCAGTAGATCAGAATATATATTGGACCCAAACCATTCAGTGCTTTATAAAACAGGGATATAGAATTCCAGAAAGACTCAACAACATGCACATAGTATTTTGTAATTGCCTGTATATACACCTCATAATGTGGTGTAAATACACTACACAATATTTATACACAAAGTTACACACATTATGATGCTATTTTTCTAATCAGATGTGTGTAATCCTTTTTGTATCTAATTTCTTGAAAAGTACACAAGTACTCATTTTCCAACATTATGTGGCAAGATACAATTAAAGCATATAACATACCGCATGCTTTAACAAACCCGTAATTAAACAAGCTTCAATAATGTGGATGTTAGATTCTGGTCTATGGAATTCACATGACGAATCTTATGAATGACAGACAACAATTATATAGTTTAACAAACTCCATGAATATTTTTAATAAACATGCATGAATTTTAGTACAATGCAGACGAAGTTAAAAGCTGAAAAATGACATTCAATATTGTAACACACAAAATAGCCAGATATAGTTCCTATGTATTGCTAATCAAAGAAAAAAATTATTAGTCAGACATCAAACCCAATGGAATTCTCCGTTATATTCAAGCTCATTAGAATTGTACTGTTTGGAGGCTGTCACGCGAGGGAGAGGAATTACAAAATTGAATCTGAACTGGACTAAGGCCCAATTCTTGCAGGACGCACTAGAGATCCCATGTAGCTCTGCTGTGAACAGACAGTGGATATATCTGAATATATGGCATTTCATTTCATTGTTATATACTAGTACTATATGATGCAGTCTGAACCAACAATTTCGGACTCAGTAAACTACAGACATTAGCTTCACATTCCTGATCGCAAGAAAGTGAACCACAATTCACTCATAATTTGAAACCTCCAAATCAATCATCAGTATTCACAAAAGGTTTGGAGCATGTATGCACTTTCAGTTATATGCATGAGTGGAAAGGTTTTTGCTTTTCAAAGGGATATAAAAACTAATGAGTCAGTCAACAGTGTTACACAATGGCACATTTGTATGAATGAGAAAAGAAAAAGAACCACAGAAGTTGTAGATTTAAATTCTAACCTTCATCATAAACACTCATAATGTGTTTCTTGACACTTTTCCTGCCTGGGGCATTTTTTAGGTAGCTGCCGATGGCCTCTCTGCAACCGGCAACAGTATATTCACGTCCATGTGCTTGTTCGGCAATATCTGTAACATAAATATCAACAAAAACATTCAGCCTTGGAATGCAATAACAGAGAAAATGTCCGTTTTCTGAAGGCAAGACTTTCTTCTCAAGAGTTTGCAAAGGAGGCATATACCGTCATGTACCGTAATTTCCAGACTATAAACCGCTACCTTTTTCACACGCTTTGAACACTGCGGCTTAAACAATGATGCGGCTAATTTATGGATTTTTATGGGCTAACGAGCTTCATGCCGCCAAAACATTTAGCCTTGTCACATCGGACCAGTGAAATTACCGAACAGGTCACAGTGGACCAATGAAACTGTTTGAATTAAATCAAACACACTCACACTAAATTCTTCAGATCAGTCATTTGCGCTTCATGCACACACCCTCATCATGGAAAACACACGAAGAAATGCATTTGATGCAGCTTTCAAGTTAAAGGCGATCGATCTGGCTGTTGAAGAAGGAAATAGAGCTGCTGCACGTAAGTTTGGCACACACTGTTCAGGAAAAAAGCATTTAAGGTACGTATTTAATTAAAAGTTTAAAAAATCTATTTGTGTAACATCTTTCTGTGTAAATATCTCACGTTACAACGTGGACACCTGCGGCTTATAGACAAGTGCGGCCTATATATGTACAAAAATTTTTTTCTTTTTAAAGTTAGTGGGTGCGGCTTATATTCAGGTGCGCTCAATAGTCCGAAAATTACGGTATACATTTTTTATCCTTCATACTCACAGTGTAGAAGGCCATACACTTCATCCTGATCAGTCAAAGCCAGCTTCCCACCTTTTGACGCTTTCAACGAAAACATACACCACAGACTGTTCTCCCCGATTCTTTGGAGAATGGAGCGAACTGTCTCTCCGATGCTGCTCCGCCTCATCGTCTTCAAGTAAGCACGCTACAAGAAATTCAAATAAAAAATCTCTGGCATACATGGTCCAACATAAGATACAATTCCATCATTTAGGATTGTATGACAATTTTGATATTATGATCAAAAACTTCAGTTCATGTAAACATATAGATTTATTATTCTGAGATTTATTATTATTGAGTCAAATTCCAGGTGAACATTAAAAAGTTTGACTTCCAAAACAGTTGAAGTTTTTCGCTATTCTTCAGTTGTTGTTTATTGTTGTTATTGTTCAGTTGCAAACATACAGCTCTGTATCATCAGCATAACAGTGGAAGTTCATTCCATGTTTACGAATAATTTGACCTAGAGGTAGCATATACAAAGTAAAAAGCAGTGGGCCTCAAACAGAACCTTGCGGAACACCAAATTTAACCTCGGTATGCGTGGAGAAGTCTCCATTTACATCTACAAACTGAACTGATAACGATCGGTCTAATAAGACCTGAGGCAGGAGAGGACTGTTCCCTTAATGCCAACATTTTCTAATCTATCAAGGAGAATAGTGTGATCTATAGTATCAAAAGCTGCACTAAGGTCAAGTAACACAAGCAACGAGACACAACCCTGATCAGAGGTCAGTAGAAGGTCATTTACTACTTTAACTAACGCTCTCTCTGTGCTATGATGAGGTCTAAATCCTGACTGATACATTTCATGAATGTTGTTCCTATGTAAGTACGAGCATAACTTTGCTGTGTACAACCTTTTCTAAGACCTTGGAGATGAAGGGGAGATGTGATATTGGTCTATAGCTGGACAGTTGAGACGGGTCAGTCAGGTTTTTTAATCAGGGTTTTAATAACTGCTAATTTAAGTGATTTAGGTACATAGCAAGTGCTAAGGGAAGAGTTGATTATATTTAAAAGTGGTTCAATTACTCCTGGACAAATCTTTTTAAGAAACATGTAGGCACAGGATCTAGTAAGCAAGTTGATGAATTTGCTGAAGAGATTAATGAAGCTAGTTTGGTCTCTCTAAGGGGAGTAAAACATTCTAAACATTGATCCGATATTGCTATATTATCAT
This sequence comes from Ictalurus punctatus, assembly GCF_001660625.3. Classification (NCBI taxonomy): domain Eukaryota; kingdom Metazoa; phylum Chordata; class Actinopteri; order Siluriformes; family Ictaluridae; genus Ictalurus; species Ictalurus punctatus. The sequence goes on from NW_026521087.1 coordinate 1,311,268, forward strand.
CTACAGGGTGAGTTATAATACTGTCTGGTTTTAATTTAATAGCCTGAATTTCACATCTAATATTTTCAACTTTACCAATGAAAAATTTGATGAAATCTTCACTGCTATGTAATGATTGAGTGTTTCTCTCTGTAGTGATTTTATTCCTAGTAAATTTTGCTACTGTGTTGAATAGAAATCTAGAATTGTTCTTTTATTTCCTATTAAGGTGGAGAAATAGATTTTTCTAGCCTAGCTAAGAGATTTTCTATATTTCAGTAGGCTCTCCTTCCATGCGGTTTGGAATATCACCAATTTGGTTTGATGCCATTTACATTCTAATTGTCGAGTTGTCTGTTTTAAGGTTCGCGTTTGATCGTTATACCAGGGTGCTAGCTTTTTCTCTCTAATTATTTTTCATTTGAGTGGAGCCACTCTATCTAGCGTGTAGCGGAGTGTTGCGGAGTGTAGCGGAGTGTAGCGGAGTGTAGCTCGGTGCAGTAGCTGATGTGAAAGTACGTTTTACACGGTAGCGAGTCGAGGTGGAAATATTATGATCAATACGTATTATGAATGAGATAAGATAATGGTCTGAGACAACTTCAGACTGTGGAAAAATTACAATATTTTCTATATTTAATCCGTACGTATGAGGTCAAGAGTGTGACCACCATTATGAGTAGGTCCGATTACGTTCTGATTAATCCCTACTGAATCTAAGATGGACACAACCGCTATTCTCAGAGGGTCTTCCAGGTTATCAAAATGAATATTAAAATCACAGACGATTAATGCTTTATCTACAGAAACAACCAGGTTTGAGATAAAGTTTGCAAATTCACTAAGAAATTCAGTATATGGCCCTGGGGGTGTGTAAATAATAATTAGAGGAATTAAGTTATTTTTTGTGGCTACATAAGTTATACTGGTATAAAGAATTTCAAAAGAATTAAATTTATGACTAGCTTTTTGTGTGACGCCTAGATTTTGACTATGGATGAGACCAACACCTCCTCCTCTATCAGTTGAACGAGGCTGATGTACATAACTGTATCCAGGAGGACTGGCTTCATTTAATGCTAGGTACTCGTTTGGTTTAATCCAAGTCTCCGTTAAACACATTAAATTACATTCCTGATCAGTAATGATTTCGTTAACAATAAGAGCCTTAGACGCAAGAGATCTAATGTTTAATAGTCCTAGCTTCAGATTAAAGGTGCTGGATGTGCATTCAGTATGATCTAATTTTAGGTTAATTAGGTTACTAAAACAAACATTCTGAAATTGTCTATGTATTTGTATAGCTCGGGGAACAGAGACAGTCTCTATAGAATGTACTACAGGTGTTGGACTATTAATTGAACATTGCTTATGATGAACATTATTGTAGGAAGATGTGCTTACGGTAGGCAGTCACTTGGTTTGTAGTGTCTTGGAGATGTTGTCTGACAGCAGTTCCGCTCTGAAGCTGCTGGAGTGCAGGCCATCAGGACGAAACAACCTAGGACGCTCCCAGAACAGATTCCAGTTATTAACAAACAGCAGATTCCTGTTAATTACACCAAGAAACTAACCAATCATTTAATGCTAGAAGTCTACTGAACTTTTCAGCTCCACATCTGTATGAGGGAAGAGGTCCAGAGACGATGATCTTCGCGGTGGGTGATCTGCCTCGTACCGTCTCGATCAGGCTGGCGAAGTCCCTCTTCAGAACCTCCGTCTGCCGCAGCCTGATGTTTGCCCCCGCATGCGGCACGACTGCTCCAATGCACTCGTCCTTCTTCAGGATTCCTGGTAGCTGCTCAGTGACATCAAGGACACAAGCAAAAGAAAAACTGTGTGTGCACCTTACCCTTTGTTGAAGCGACGCGGACATTTCGCACAATGTAGTTCCCAACGATTGCACAGGATCAATCATATTTTGTTAAGAGCATTAATATTTTGTAGATTCAGCAAGGGGTATGTGAACTTCCGACCGCAACTGTGTACCCACCCAGCTACCAAGCACACACACACACACAAATTCCACCATTTAAAAACAGCAAGGATTTTTTTTTAAACAATTTTTTACAAACAATTAAAAATAAACTACAGTAGGAACATTTTAACAAATACCACAAAAACACCACAGTTAAAACACTACATACCTTCCTTTTGCAAAAGTCTGCTCTTGCGCCCACACTCTTGATCTGATGCCAGCTGGAGCCACCTCTTCATGGTCCTCTCGCCCTCCATCTCTGCAGCATTAGCCGTAAAGAGGTTTCTATGAACTTTGGAATAAAGCAATACATATCATACAGTCATTATGAATCTTAAGCATTAACTATGCTTATACCATGGTCACTGTGAATACTGGATTCTGATTGGCTGGAAGGTGTGCATTATAACCGTTTATTGCACAGGTAGTTCCCGTCAGATCACCGTAATCATTTTTATATCAATGCGCAGCCTACATGCACACACACGCAGACACTTGAGCATACAGAGACATTCATATGAACAGACACATCTTGCCAGCGCTTTCTGCAACTTTAACAATAAAAATAGCTTTGCTGGTGAGAGAGAGAAGATAGTTTGTATATATTGTAACCCTAGTTTTGACAGGTATAGGTCAAAGGTCAAAAAGATACACATTCTAACTCTCTATATCTAGATCAAAGGTCATGATCATAAAAATATGAATAGTTATGTTAAATCTGGATCACATCCATTCGTGACCATATATGGTGCTGCCATGTGTGTTTTTCCGCCCCACACGTTGCGCACACCTGGTACATCTTTTCACATAGAATATGAAACTCTCTGTGGTAGGACATAAAAATATATATAGTTTTGTTAAATCTGGTTCACATCCAAATCGTGACCATACCTGGTACGACCATGTGTCGTCGTCCCCCCCCCCACACAGACACAAATTGCATAGTCATGTTTTTCTCACACTCTGTGGTAGGTCATAAGAATATATATAGTTTTGTTAAATCTGGATCACATCCAAATCGTGACCATACCTGGTACGACCATTTGCCCCCCCCCACCCCCCACCCACTGCACCCCACCCCACACAGACAAAACTTGCATACTCATGATTTTCCTCTTCACGTAGAATATGAAACTCTCTGTGGTAGGACATAAGAATATATATAGTTTTGTTAAATCTGGTTCACATCCAATTCGTGACTATACCTGGTACGGCCATGTGTATCCCACATCCAAACAAAAATATGACGCACACAAACGCACTTTATTTTCACATTATTTAAAAGGAATTTAAGTGTTATGTACTAAATTACCATAATTATGAGCACAAGTTGTTAAGTTGACAATAAAATTATGTTTCTCCATTTAGATTGTCTGCAGTAGAATGCAGTCTTTTAATTCAGGAAAAATGACTGCCTTTAAGTTTTATAACAATAGTAAGTAAAATCCAGCGTGATTTACATTACAAATCTCATACGTAACATCTCTGCAGGATTTATAGACGTTAAAGCACTGAATGAAATGAACAATATAGACAAAAAATAAACACTCTGTGTCTACTACTTTTATCTCTCATAGAACTATCGACAGTCCAAAGGCTGTGGAGCTAGAAGGCTACGCGTGCGAATGACAAAAGATTTTTAAAAATAAAATAAAAAACGTATCAATACATGAAATTAGATTACACAATGTAGTTGAGGTTTACATGAATAAGCAGAAATGTAATCATGCTTATCTTTCCTATAGCACAATTGAAAAGCCCTCTCTAGATGAACAGATTTGTCAAATGAAACTTTTTCCTTCTTATCCACTGCTACGGTAAACTAAAGAGTGGATATTCAAATGACACTGCTAAATATGACTAGCATTAGCTACGTGTACTAGTGCAAAATAGTCCATCAATTGTATTAGCCGGTGTAGCCTATACACGAGTCCACTATCGGTCATATCGCAACTGAGAACATGCCCCAAATTCATTGCTTTAGTAGAATTTAATGGTAAGTGAAATGATAATCACATTGTAATGTACTTAGTATTTGTTCAGTCTACAGGTCCTCTAACACTCTGTTAAATGAATAAATGTAAATGTACTACAACGTAAATTTTGTTTTAAATCAATTAACGCAGAAATTACACACAATATTAAGTTGATGTAATTATCAACATTATTATGTCAACACCACTCATCAAAATAATGTGTACAACTTTAAATATTTAATTAATTCAATAAATTAGAATTTTTTATCTTGCAACCACACATTAAATTTAGATTGTGGGGGTTTGTTTTGTATAGCTCCGCTGTCAGAAAATACATGATGGTTGAATGTGAACATAAATGAGCAGAATGTAAGCTTGTGAAATAAATTCAACTTTATTGATTGCACTTTTTGAGAAAATGACATGACTTTGAATAAAACTTTACTGAAATAAATACTATAAAACATTGATATACCCGAAGAAATGTAAAAAAGAAAAAATAATGAAAAAAAACTTGTTACATACCTTCTAAATAGGTCCCTTTAGGAGGTAAACGTTTTAAAGACGGTGTTTTATAAGAAACGCGCGTATTACATGCCTCCTAAACCTAACCCTTTAGGATGTAAAATGCTGCTTAAAAGAATCGAGAGTTTTGTTTAAACTAGAAGACACAATTTCCGGGGAATGTCTTGTAGGCCTATACACAGTGTCCTACACATCTGAGGTGTGTGTGTGTGTATGTGGGTGTGGGGGGGTGTGTGTGCGTGCGTGTGTGTGGGTGTGTTAGAGAGAGAGAGAGAGAGAGAGAGAGAGAGAGAGAGAGAGAGAGAGTGTCGAGTGTTTCCTGGGGGTTTGCTGACCAGTAGGTTTGCTGACCAGACTGCTTACAGTGTGTTTATGTTAATGAATCAAGGTACGAGTCGTGTGTTTTAGGGTTTAACGATCCCTACCAATGTGTACATTTGTGGTTTAAGTGAATCTTTGTTTCTGAAATTACTTCTGTGGTAAATATCAGTTTGTGTAACTAATCTATCAGAAAATACTAGACCCGGTGACTGAATGTGGTAGATGTATTAGAATTTTGGACATGTTATGCATGTGTAGCTCCCTATGTGTATGATCTATGTGTAATCCTTCTGTCAAGAAATGAGCAGACTGAGGTTTGTGAAATAATTGAACTGTTTATTGGCTACGTTGTTGAGAAAAACACTGTGATGTGTAAAACATTTCTACAGTCCTTCAAGGGTTAGGAGGCAGAAAAACATTTAAAGACGGTGTTTTAAAAGAGTCGTGCATTTTGTTTAAACTATAAACAAGATTTCAGAAAATGGTCCGCCAACGAGGATACTTACACAGAACTGTCGCTAAATACATAAGCTTTCGTCTATGCTTTGACATCCCGTGTCCCAGCAGTACATTTATGACCTCTGATGACCATGTGGGTGTGCGGGGGGGGTGGGTGTGAGAGAGAGAGACACAGGTGTTCTTTCGGGGGTTTTGCTGACCAGAATTCTTACAAATCTGTTTGTTAACGAATTAAAGGGAGTCGTGTGTCTCAGTGTTAAAATAGTGGTTAAGACGTCGTAGTGGGTGTGGGGGGTGTGCGTGTGTGTGTGTGGGTGTGTTAGAGAGAGAGAGTCGAGTGTTTCCTGGGGGTTTGCTGACCAGACTGCTTACAGTGTGTTTATGTTAATGAATCAAGGGACGAGTCGTGTGTTTTAGGGTTTAACGATCCCTACCAATGTGTACATTTGTGGTTTAAGTGAATCTTTGTTTCTGAAATTACTTCTGTGGTAATTATCAGTTTGTGTAACTAATCTATCAGAAAATACTAGACCCGGTGACTGAATGTGGTAGATGTATTAGAATTTTGGACATGTTATGCATGTGTAGCTCCCTATGTGTATGATCTATGTGTAATCCTTCCGTCAAGAAATGAACAGACTGAGGTTTGTGAAATAATTGAACTGTTTATTGGCTACGTTGTTGAGAAAAACACTGTGATGTGTAAAACATTTCTACAGTCCTTCAAGGCTGTATGATGTCGTTGTTCTCTTTTACTGAAAGAAAGGTCAAAACCATAGGTGTTATTCGTTGTGTAGACTGAAGTGACAATATGTCTGAAGAAAATGAAAATATGTATTACATATCCTACCTGCTAACCAGGTTATTTTAAGGGTGGAAAAAAAACCTTTTTTAAAGACGGTGTTTTAAAAGAGTCGTGCATTTTGTTTAAACTATAAACGAGATTTCAGAAAATGGTCCGCCAACGAGGATACTTACACAGAACTATCGCTAAATACATAAGCTTTCGTCTATGCTTTGACATCCCATGTCCCAGCAGTACATTTATGACCTCTGGTGACCATGTGGGTGTGCGGGGGGTGGGTGTGAGAGAGAGAGACACAGGTGTTCTTTCGGGGGTTTTGCTGACCAGAATTCTTACAAATGTGTTTGTTAACGAATTAAAGGGAGTTGTGTGTCTCAGTGTTAAAATAATGGTTAAGACGTCGTAGTTAAAACACAGAAGAAACTCTGCAACTATCTGTTACTATGTCTGCTCCGAGAAATCCTAATACCCTTAGAAGATTGCTGTGTATTCACCAACAAGAGGACCTGTTGAAATGAGAGAGGACCTGACTTTTGCTCCAAATTTTTTTTTTTTTTTTTTTAAAAACCAAGAGATTAGTTTGACAGTTTATTAATGAAGGTAATGTAAAGACGTTGTTGTTTAACCCTGAGCAGGGCGTCAACAGCTCCAAAGATCGTGTCTTAAGTCCGAGGGTTTAGTTAGGAGGTAGAAAAAACATTTAAAGATGACGTTTTAAAAGAAACAAGTGTTTCATCCTTAATGGTAAAAAAGAAAAATGGTCGTACTCCAATATGAAATAAAACGGTGGAGACACACTGAGTACACTTCTGTTCCACAGTCTATAAGGATCCCCAAACTTCATGTAGTGTGGAAAAATATATACACCCTCCGTGACTACGTTACTTAAGGTTTAAACATTTTTATTTTGTGATGGCAGCAAGACAAAACGGTTGTGCATTTGGTATGTGGTGATTTTAGAATTAGGCCCCAAATGTCAAATATGTTTTGTGTATGGCTTCGTCAGGCAAAGATCACGACGGTATGGAAAGAGTATACAAGAGTAATTGGGGTGATCTAATGCTTAGGACTTGTACAGTACTTCAGCTCGGGAACGTCCCACCATGGCGTTCAGAGAGGCGTTATCTATGGTACACGTATATATAATATAGATCAGATCACCAGTCTGTCTTTACCCACTCCTGATCTGGGGGTGGGTGGGATGGGGATATCAGTTCGGGCATATTTCCAACAGAACAGAATATTAGACATTTAGTGTAAAGTAGTGAAAAAAAAAATCTCTGAAACATTTCAGTGAAAATAGTGGTCCATATTTAATGCATTATATTAGAAAAGATAGTACAGTCTTTGTTGATCAGTTACCAACTCATACTTTATAATAATTTGTTTAGGAGCATCTGAATCTGGCAAATAACTTTTATTGCAATTAGGTATACAATAAAAGTTAATAAAAAATGAGGAAGAAATGACTTGTGCACTACTGCAGCGGATATTAAGTCAATCCATTTTGTTCAAACTTCAGCATGACCCATAGAGAAGCAGAAACCTATGGCACCTTATGAATACCATGTGAAGGATTACGTTGACTCGTCCCTTACAGTTACAAAGACGTGTCCTTGTGCAGGATCACCTTCGCACCAGCATCGATCCCCTCTTATCCCATTTCAACGTATAAGAAAAGGCAAAATGTAATATAAGATGTATAAGAATATATTTATAAAATATAACACATTATGAGGAAGAAACATAAAATATTATTTAACAAGGTCTACCGTTCAGCCCTCTTAACTGTAAGAGCATCATCAGTATTGTACGGCAGTTGGGGAACAGTAGTTAGCTTTCAGATGTCAGATATAAAACAACTTTTTGAGTCACAGTGCCAAACTACCGGTATTATATTCGGATCCTTCTTTTTCAGCATGAAGGACCGGCATTTATTTAATAGACAGATGGTACAGCCATATACTCGGTCAGAGGATTTAGGAATTTCTTTGAGAAAGGTTCGTTGTTTTTGTTCTTTTATCATAGCTTCAGTCTGTATACGTACTTTGGTTAGTGACTTAAACTGTTTTATTAGGTACTGACAGATTTCATTAACAGGGAACGATGATAGGTGAAGATTAAGTTGGTATGCGTGTACAAAATAAAACTGTCTATGTATATTTGTCTGCTATGTATCTGTTTAAACACTGCTGTAATGGCGATATAAAGAGAGAGAGATACCCATTTACTAATTCATAGAACCCCTTTCCACCTTTTCAAGTTCGTTATACATTTTTCATTTCAAGCATCGTGTTCAGACATTGCAAATCATCAGTCTGAAGGTTAAGGGTTACTTAGATTTTTGCTTCTTCAGCATAAAAAAAGTCTAAACATGAATCTTATTATTAAACTCAGAAACAATATAACTGTCTGGTTGTGATCATAATAAAAGGCAACGTGAAAGGTGACTTAATCCCCACTGAGATTTCTCTATGTTCTATATGACCTTTCTACAGTATATGCCATTAAGTCCTAGTGTCCAGCCATCATCACAGCACAGGAGAGGAAATCTCGTTCATCAGATGTGCGATGTACGTCTAGACAGTCTGATAACAAACTACACACACAACATTTATGTTGAGAGAATTCAGATTGATCTTTGTTCCCAAATAACATTGGATCAGATCCATAGTTTACAGCATCTGTCCCACGCGTATTTAATCTGTATTACGAGTACTGAACAAGTTAGAGGAGGAGAAAATGTAGATTTACTGTTCATTGGAACTTTATTGTTTATTTAGATCTGTCTTGATTCATTTTCATATTCAAATTTTGAAAAAATACATTTTATTATTACATCATAAAAAGTCTAATATCTATTAAATATCATATCTATTTAAATACTTATTAAGATTACTGTGCTAGTAAGTGTTCCTTACCAGCTCCTGACTATGGCTATCACAGATAGTTGTGTGTTCATGTAATTTTGTGTAGATCCATGTTGTAGAATTGCGTTTGTTGTCTATGAATGTGATTAATCTCTTATAGGATGCAATAGGGTGTGTTAATTAACCACTAATAAAGTGTTTTAGTTTACTGATTTTCATTCACTCAGCTCAAAAAGGTCATTCGTTATGATATCTGTATTACTACTTTCCACAACGTGTCTTTATCTCCGCCACCTTTGAAACAAAGTGATGCACACGTATTGCCTACCCCTATCCTTACTGAGTGTACCTATTCCTTGTGGACAGACTGAACTGCAGGAAAGAACTGTTAACGAGATGAGGTTATGGTCTGAATTACCAAGTGGGGTGGTGTAGTAACTCTGAGAGCTACAGTACATTAATGAGTTTATCTATATTTACTCAAACCCTATACAGGAATAGTAAATTGGTGTATGATTTTATGAAAAGAAAAGTAGGTTCTGTGTGCATAAGAAACAGAGAAAGACCATTTTCTGAAAAGAGTCGCATGGTGAAAATCCATGTTCCTACATTCATACGTTATGTTATGTTACTTTATGTATTTTTTCAAAATTTGAATATGAAAATGAATCAAGACAGATCTAAATAAACAATAAAGTTCCAATGAACAGTAAATCTACATTTTCTCCTCCTCTAACTTGTTCAGTACTCGTAATACAGATTAAATACGCGTGGGACAGATGCTGTAAACTATGGATCTGATCCAATGTTATTTGGGAACAAAGATCAATCTGAATTCTCTCAACATAAATGTTGTGTGTGTAGTTTGTTATCAGACTGTCTAGACGTACATCGCACATCTGATGAACGAGATTTCCTCTCCTGTGCTGTGATGATGGCTGGACACTAGGACTTAATGGCATATACTGTAGAAAGGTCATATAGAACATAGAGAAATCTCAGTGGGGATTAAGGAACCTTTCACGTTGCCTTTTATTATGATCACAACCAGACAGTTATATTGTTTCTGAGTTTAATAATAAGATTCATGTTTAGACTTTTTTTATGCTGAAGAAGCAAAAATCTAAGTAACCCTTAACCTTCAGACTGATGATTTGCAATGTCTGAACACGATGCTTGAAATGAAAAATGTATAACGAACTTGAAAAGGTGGAAAGGGGTTCTATGAATTAGTAAATGGGTATCTCTCTCTCTTTATATCGCCATTACAGCAGTGTTTAAACAGATACATAGCAGACAAATATACGTATAGACAGTTTCATTTTTTACACGCATACCAACTTAATCTTCACCTATCATCGTTCCCTGTTAATGAAATCTGTCAGTACCTAATAAAACAGTTTAAGTCACTAACCAAAGTAAGTATACAGACTGAAGCTATGATAAAAGAACAAAAACAACGAACCTTTCTCAAAGAAATTCCTAAATCCTCTGACCGAGTATATGGCTGTACCATCTGTCTATTAAATAAATGCCGGTCCTTCATGCTGAAAAAGAAGGATCCGAATATAATACCGGTAGTTTGGCACTGTGACTCAAAAAGTTGTTTTATATCTGACATCTGAAAGCTAACTACTGTTCCCCAACTGCCGTACAATACTGATGATGCTCTTACAGTTAAGAGGGCTGAACGGTAGACCTTGTTAAATAATATTTTATGTTTCTTCCTCATAATGTGTTATATTTTATAAATATATTCTTATACATCTTATATTACATTTTGCCTTTTCTTATACGTTGAAATGGGATAAGAGGGGATCGATGCTGGTGCGAAGGTGATCCTGCACAAGGACACGTCTTTGTAACTGTAAGGGACGAGTCAACGTAATCCTTCACATGGTATTCATAAGGTGCCATAGGTTTCTGCTTCTCTATGGGTCATGCTGAAGTTTGAACAAAATGGATTGACTTAATATCCGCTGCAGTAGTGCACAAGTCATTTCTTCCTCATTTTTTATTAACTTTTATTGTATACCTAATTGCAATAAAAGTTATTTGCCAGATTCAGATGCTCCTAAACAAATTATTATAAAGTATGAGTTGGTAACTGATCAACAAAGACTGTACTATCTTTTCTAATATAATGCATTAAATATGGACCACTATTTTCACTGAAATGTTTCAGAGATTTTTTTTTTCACTACTTTACACTAAATGTCTAATATTCTGTTCTGTTGGAAATATGCCCGAACTGATATCCCCATCCCACCCACCCCCAGATCAGGAGTGGGTAAAGACAGACTGGTGATCTGATCTATATTATATATACGTGTACCATAGATAACGCCTCTCTGAACGCCATGGTGGGACGTTCCCGAGCTGAAGTACTGTACAAGTCCTAAGCATTAGATCACCCCAATTACTCTTGTATACTCTTTCCATACCGTCGTGATCTTTGCCTGACGAAGCCATACACAAAACATATTTGACATTTGGGGCCTAATTCTAAAATCACCACATACCAAATGCACAACCGTTTTGTCTTGCTGCCATCACAAAATAAAAATGTTTAAACCTTAAGTAACGTAGTCACGGAGGGTGTATATATTTTTCCACACTACATGAAGTTTGGGGATCCTTATAGACTGTGGAACAGAAGTGTACTCAGTGTGTCTCCACCGTTTTATTTCATATTGGAGTACGACCATTTTTCTTTTTTACCATTAAGGATGAAACACTTGTTTCTTTTAAAACGTCATCTTTAAATGTTTTTTCTACCTCCTAACTAAACCCTCGGACTTAAGACACGATCTTTGGAGCTGTTGACGCCCTGCTCAGGGTTAAACAACAACGTCTTTACATTACCTTCATTAATAAACTGTCAAACTAATCTCTTGGTTTTTAAAAAAAAAAAAAAAAAAATTTGGAGCAAAAGTCAGGTCCTCTCTCATTTCAACAGGTCCTCTTGTTGGTGAATACACAGCAATCTTCTAAGGGTATTAGGATTTCTCGGAGCAGACATAGTAACAGATAGTTGCAGAGTTTCTTCTGTGTTTTAACTACGACGTCTTAACCATTATTTTAACACTGAGACACACAACTCCCTTTAATTCGTTAACAAACACATTTGTAAGAATTCTGGTCAGCAAAACCCCCGAAAGAACACCTGTGTCTCTCTCTCTCACACCCACCCCCCGCACACCCACATGGTCACCAGAGGTCATAAATGTACTGCTGGGACATGGGATGTCAAAGCATAGACGAAAGCTTATGTATTTAGCGATAGTTCTGTGTAAGTATCCTCGTTGGCGGACCATTTTCTGAAATCTCGTTTATAGTTTAAACAAAATGCACGACTCTTTTAAAACACCGTCTTTAAAAAAGGTTTTTTTTCCACCCTTAAAATAACCTGGTTAGCAGGTAGGATATGTAATACATATTTTCATTTTCTTCAGACATATTGTCACTTCAGTCTACACAACGAATAACACCTATGGTTTTGACCTTTCTTTCAGTAAAAGAGAACAACGACATCATACAGCCTTGAAGGACTGTAGAAATGTTTTACACATCACAGTGTTTTTCTCAACAACGTAGCCAATAAACAGTTCAATTATTTCACAAACCTCAGTCTGTTCATTTCTTGACGGAAGGATTACACATAGATCATACACATAGGGAGCTACACATGCATAACATGTCCAAAATTCTAATACATCTACCACATTCAGTCACCGGGTCTAGTATTTTCTGATAGATTAGTTACACAAACTGATAATTACCACAGAAGTAATTTCAGAAACAAAGATTCACTTAAACCACAAATGTACACATTGGTAGGGATCGTTAAACCCTAAAACACACGACTCGTCCCTTGATTCATTAACATAAACACACTGTAAGCAGTCTGGTCAGCAAACCCCCAGGAAACACTCGACTCTCTCTCTCTAACACACCCACACACACACACGCACACCCCCCACACCCACTACGACGTCTTAACCACTATTTTAACACTGAGACACACGACTCCCTTTAATTCGTTAACAAACAGATTTGTAAGAATTCTGGTCAGCAAAACCCCCGAAAGAACACCTGTGTCTCTCTCTCTCACACCCACCCCCCCCGCACACCCACATGGTCATCAGAGGTCATAAATGTACTGCTGGGACACGGGATGTCAAAGCATAGACGAAAGCTTATGTATTTAGCGACAGTTCTGTGTAAGTATCCTCGTTGGCGGACCATTTTCTGAAATCTTGTTTATAGTTTAAACAAAATGCACGACTCTTTTAAAACACCGTCTTTAAATGTTTTTCTGCCTCCTAACCCTTGAAGGACTGTAGAAATGTTTTACACATCACAGTGTTTTTCTCAACAACGTAGCCAATAAACAGTTCAATTATTTCACAAACCTCAGTCTGCTCATTTCTTGACAGAAGGATTACACATAGATCATACACATAGGGAGCTACACATGCATAACATGTCCAAAATTCTAATACATCTACCACATTCAGTCACCGGGTCTAGTATTTTCTGATAGATTAGTTACACAAACTGATATTTACCACAGAAGTAATTTCAGAAACAAAGATTCACTTAAACCACAAATGTACACATTGGTAGGGATCGTTAAACCCTAAAACACACGACTCGTACCTTGATTCATTAACATAAACACACTGTAAGCAGTCTGGTCAGCAAACCTACTGGTCAGCAAACCCCCAGGAAACACTCGACTCTCTCTCTCTCTCTCTCTCTCTCTCTCTCTCTCTCTCTCTCTCTAACACACCCACACACACGCACGCACACACACCCCCCCACACCCACATACACACACACACACCTCAGATGTGTAGGACACTGTGTATAGGCCTACAAGACATTCCCCGGAAATTGTGTCTTCTAGTTTAAACAAAACTCTCGATTCTTTTAAGCAGCATTTTACATCCTAAAGGGTTAGGTTTAGGAGGCATGTAATACGCGCGTTTCTTATAAAACACCGTCTTTAAAACGTTTACCTCCTAAAGGGACCTATTTAGAAGGTATGTAACAAGTTTTTTTTCATTATTTTTTCTTTTTTACATTTCTTCGGGTATATCAATGTTTTATAGTATTTATTTCAGTAAAGTTTTATTCAAAGTCATGTCATTTTCTCAAAAAGTGCAATCAATAAAGTTGAATTTATTTCACAAGCTTACATTCTGCTCATTTATGTTCACATTCAACCATCATGTATTTTCTGACAGCGGAGCTATACAAAACAAACCCCCACAATCTAAATTTAATGTGTGGTTGCAAGATAAAAAATTCTAATTTATTGAATTAATTAAATATTTAAAGTTGTACACATTATTTTGATGAGTGGTGTTGACATAATAATGTTGATAATTACATCAACTTAATATTGTGTGTAATTTCTGCGTTAATTGATTTAAAACAAAATTTACGTTGTAGTACATTTACATTTATTCATTTAACAGAGTGTTAGAGGACCTGTAGACTGAACAAATACTAAGTACATTACAATGTGATTATCATTTCACTTACCATTAAATTCTACTAAAGCAATGAATTTGGGGCATGTTCTCAGTTGCGATATGACCGATAGTGGACTCGTGTATAGGCTACACCGGCTAATACAATTGATGGACTATTTTGCACTAGTACACGTAGCTAATGCTAGTCATATTTAGCAGTGTCATTTGAATATCCACTCTTTAGTTTACCGTAGCAGTGGATAAGAAGGAAAAAGTTTCATTTGACAAATCTGTTCATCTAGAGAGGGCTTTTCAATTGTGCTATAGGAAAGATAAGCATGATTACATTTCTGCTTATTCATGTAAACCTCAACTACATTGTGTAATCTAATTTCATGTATTGATACGTTTTTTATTTTATTTTTAAAAATCTTTTGTCATTCGCACGCGTAGCCTTCTAGCTCCACAGCCTTTGGACTGTCGATAGTTCTATGAGAGATAAAAGTAGTAGACACAGAGTGTTTATTTTTTGTCTATATTGTTCATTTCATTCAGTGCTTTAACGTCTATAAATCCTGCAGAGATGTTACGTATGAGATTTGTAATGTAAATCACGCTGGATTTTACTTACTATTGTTATAAAACTTAAAGGCAGTCATTTTTCCTGAATTAAAAGACTGCATTCTACTGCAGACAATCTAAATGGAGAAACATAATTTTATTGTCAACTTAACAACTTGTGCTCATAATTATGGTAATTTAGTACATAACACTTAAATTCCTTTTAAATAATGTGAAAATAAAGTGCGTTTGTGTGCGTCATATTTTTGTTTGGATGTGGGATACACATGGCCGTACCAGGTATAGTCACGAATTGGATGTGAACCAGATTTAACAAAACTATATATATTCTTATGTCCTACCACAGAGAGTTTCATATTCTACGTGAAGAGGAAAATCATGAGTATGCAAGTTTTGTCTGTGTGGGGTGGGGTGCAGTGGGTGGGGGGTGGGGGGGGGGGCAAATGGTCGTACCAGGTATGGTCACGATTTGGATGTGATCCAGATTTAACAAAACTATATATATTCTTATGACCTACCACAGAGTGTGAGAAAAACATGACTATGCAATTTGTGTCTGTGTGTGTGTGTGGGGGGGGGGGGGGGGGGGGGGGGACGACGACACATGGTCGTACCAGGTATGGTCACGATTTGGATGTGAACCAGATTTAACAAAACTATATATATTTTTATGTCCTACCACAGAGAGTTTCATATTCTATGTGAAAAGATGTACCAGGTGTGCGCAACGTGTGGGGCGGAAAAACACACATGGCAGCACCATATATGGTCACGAATGGATGTGATCCAGATTTAACATAACTATTCATATTTTTATGATCATGACCTTTGATCTAGATATATCTTTTTGACCTTTGACCTATACCTGTCAAAACTAGGGTTACAATATATACAAACTATCTTCTCTCTCTGGTGAAAAGCTACATGATATTTCTCAGCAACGAGGTGGTACCATCACTGTTTCTGAAGTAATTCAACTCTTAGTTTTACTACACTACTGCTGCGCAACACTGATTGCTGAGAGGCACCTATGATGCACGTAATTCATACACGCTTGATCTCTCTCTCTCTCTCTCTCTCTGATAGATATCTGTCAATTCATTCAAATAAATGCAATCTCATCACACTACTTTACCTCTGTGTCTGATTTATAATGGGCAAAATTCCAGATCTAAAGACCTAACTAATAGAAATTAACGATCATTTTAAACTTCTAATCAAAGTTTGCACTTCTAAACCAATGACAGCTTTAACGTTATTAATTGTGGAAAGACCATGGTATAGGCGGGGTAATCCATGGCTAGGTGTGCATTAAACGATTTGAACGAGTGGTTCTTTTCCTCCACATCATGCACTAAAATCGTTTAATGCACATCTAGCCGTGGATTACCCCTTACATATCATCTGAGAGAGACAGCTAATTCTGTATGTAAACAGATATACTTACCAATCACGACCTCTCCGAGTTGGAGAGCGGACAGTGAAGTCTTTCTATTGATTCCCCTCCAATTGAGGTTCTTTTCCAGGGAGTTAGTAATCACCAATATGCACCAGGTGCAGTTGAGCACATCCACCCCGTCAATAAGCTCCAACCAGTTTACCTGAAACTGAGGATTCTTAAAACAATAATATAATATAAAATAATATAAAATTAATAAGCATGTATTGCCTCGTCAAAAGTGTCAGTGCTTCTCACTACTTCTGCAGTTACCCTGCCCTGTGTGTTTTCCATGTTTTCCTCCTCTACCAAAGATTAGGTCATAACTGTTCCCTCATATCAAAGTGGTGTTCAATGTTGTGCTTTGAGTACGAGTGTGTCACCTTGAGAAAACAGAAATGCTCTCAGTAGCTGTGTAATTGTGCAAGCAGTTGTTAACAAAAAAAAGAGAAAAAATTCTCACCAGATTTTGCTTGTAATCTGGGCTCTGTTGCATCCTTCGCTCCAGACTACACAGTTGAGGAAGGTCTTGCAGGGGCAGTAAATCTTCATCAATATCCAAAGGCTGCACCTGGACCTCCTGTAGTTGAAGCAATCTCAGTGGTTTGTTGGTCCAGCACCATCTCTAATTTAGTTAACACCTCCCTCAGCATGGCTATGGTAAAGAAGTTAACAATATTTACAAATGATACACACTACAACACTGTACAACTCCATCCTCAGTCTTATTCCTAACCTACACAATTCCAGTAAGATGGCTGAGTGGAAATCATGGTTAATTAATACCTACAAAAGAAAGTCAATCAGAAAGCAGAAGAATACGCTCACATGGCATATCGTCCACTCTTTCCAGACTCTGTGAAAGAGTCTAAAATATTGACTATATTGCCAAATTCTACAATGTTTCATGAAAAATACAACTTTGAATATGCTCTCAAAGCATGAGGGAATAGCAATAGCGATGTGCTGAACAAATATCTGCATGTTTTACACCTTGGTGGTCTTTACCCAGACACTTCCACGTCTGACTGGAGGTCTGGCCAGGTCCTGCCCTCTTTATCGCTGTCTTTAAAATACAGTTGCATTTAAACATTATTCAATCCCTTCAGGATCACTCAAAGAGACAAAAAATTAGTATATTGCTAGACTAAGGCTAAGAATTGCACATAAGAAATACAGTGTTGAGCCGAACAACAGGTCTGTTATACTGCCAAGTGGACAATATAATCTAATAACGGGACACAGCATGCTGCAAACTGTGTGGGTTTTCTGACACAACATATTAAAAAAGTTAAATAAAAAGTAGTAAAACAGGAAAGGGGAGGAATAAACTAGGAGTTTATCTTATTTGTACAGCAATTAAAAAAGCTTTATAAAAAAAAGTGTCAAGCTGCCTCTTAAGCTAAATTAGCTAGTCGGCTAGCTAGCTGCTAGTACGCCGTCTGATGTTCTCGTCACAATCACACATACCATTGAAAAGATTTTTAAAAAACATTTTCTCCATGACATTTTAAATATCAAACAACATTGTAGACTGAAATTACTCAATTAAATTACTTACCTTCTTCAGCTGAAATGATTCCTCTTGAAAACGAAGAATGACTGCAGCCTCGAGTATCCTAACTGATTTAACCGTCAAAAGTGTTTTCCAGGCGGCTGAGCTCCTTAATTTTAGCTGTGGCCCGTCTGTGACTTAACGAACTCGAAAAAGCAGATACACACCGCTACACAGAGTATGGACCTGCCGCAAGTACACCTGCTTTCAGCTGAGATTGGCCCACATAGCAAAAACCGTCTGTCAACGAGAAGTGGTGTGAACGGTCAGCAGGGCTCTGGGCAATTACCTTTTCACCGATACCGGCATTGAGCTGACAGTGGCGCATTTCTACCAGAATCGGCCTAATGTGCTTGCTATCTGGGAACTGTTCATCGCCCGATGTAACGGCCGAATGTTCCAAAAAAGTCTAAGCTTTTTACCAAATAAATGTAAAGTAACAATTTCATCAATGGTAACTCTTCAACGCCCTGGGAAAAAATCAGCGATGATCGGCCTGGAGCTGGCCAGAGTCTGTGCGACATGACGCTCCCTCCCCGGGCTATGTCTGAGTGCTTTCCCCGCTGCACGGAGCGCCGTCCATATAATTTTGGACACTTAAAAATATTCGCTTAAAAATTCTCTTCGAAACTATTATGATATATTATATATATGGCAATGTAGCTCAGTTAGTTAGTGTGTGGTGGTAAGAACGCCAAGGTCGCTGGTTAGAATCTCAGGGCTGATTACATTTTTGCATCTTCTAGAACTCAATTAAAAATCTTCTATTGTAGCACTACTTGCAGTGTTCTCTGCTTGATATATTGCTTTGCTTGTATTTTCTCATTTGTAAGTCTGATGAAGGATGCGGGAATGAGCACAGACGCGGCCAAATAAAAAAATAAAGGAAAAAATATATAATAATAATAAAAAATTTAAAAATAAAAACATGGATTCCATGCTGCAGCAACTAATGGAGGCCAGCCTCCAGCAGCTGACGATAACGCCTGCAGCAGCCTGTAAGCGAGCAGAAACGTACAGGTACCATGTGAACCTGTTGAAGAGGTGAAAAACGCTCCTCACACTACTGCCACCTGGGTGCTGAACAGACAGTCATTTCAGCACCACTGTTGTCGACTGCAGCAGAGCATGAGGTGGGGAAATAGAGCACAAATTGCGGCAGATAAACACTGCAACTCCTCACCCTCTCAGAGAAGACTGGAGAGGATAAAAGGGCATCACAACCTCAGCAGCTTGAGCAGCTTTTGTCTACGTGTCTATGCTGATCAATTCTGTTCTATGTCTTGCAGATGACGATGATGACAGCAATTCTCTCCCCCCCACTACCTACGCTTCCTTCGCACTCTGCTACCGACCTACACCACTCTGCCTGGCCCATAGCGACCACACTCCTCTCTAACACCTCCCTCACAGACTGCTGCCCCAGGACAGAGTGTCCCATGACCCTTCTGCATTCCCATGCTACAAAATAAAAGCTCTCTTAACCAGTCTCACTCTGTCTGTGTTCCACCTGCCGCTGCTGCTACACTATAAAACATTCAACCTTTCGTTCTTGAGATGTCACACTAAACAAGAATCTCATGCAAAAGCAAGGACACAGAGAAGCATGGAATGATGGCAAAACCGTAGCTAGCCAAAAAAAAACAATAAAGGGCCTTGAGTTCCTAAACATGAAACTGCTGTGACCTCGTTTATTTTTGATTATTGATATTTGTTTATCAATTCCAAATACTAATCAAGTCATCTGCTGGTTACAACAACTATATAGTCTATAGAATTCCTACAAACATTCAACCACTGGTTCTTGAGATATTGCATTAACGAGAACCTTAGATGGATGGACAGACTTAGTGGTGGAGACATAAAAAAATATATAAAAGGTCTGCATAAACACTAAACTCAGACACACTTATCTAACGTTATGGTGTGTAGTAATGACCAACTAATGCTATCTACTTAGTAAATCTGAGAAAGTTATGTTTAAAAAAACTTTACTGTCCCATAGTTCTTCATTTTAAACACTTTTCTTGTTGATACTTACAAACGAGTAACCATTTCCTTCAGACTACTCACCTTTCACGACTTCTTTTTGCCTGACTTCTTCATTTGTAAACGCGTAAAAAAATGTGCATGTTCATGATATATCTATGCAACTCTACAAGTATCGGCACCCTATCTGCCTCTCTTTCTTTTTTAAAACTAGTTAGTAATATTCATTGCCATATCATAAGTAATTAGAAAAAATTAGTCTATGGTGTCATCTGGTGACAAATTGAGCATGCTTTAGCTACTTTCCCTAAAAAGAGTTGTGAAAGCTGGTTGACATGCTGTAGCGCAGTAAGGGAGTGATGGCTGCATGGACAGGAGTTGTGAACAGTGCTCACCCTACACTCGGGACAGCTGACTGAGGGGACAGAGTTGGAGTCCTGAGGACACTCCAGAGAGCAGAGACACTCCACACAGAAGAGCACATGGGGCAGCCTCCCCACAACCTTACCCTCTGTAAACAGCAATAAAACCACCAAAAAACATCAAGTTCACTTATTTATGAAGCTAAACATCACACGGAGGAAATTTCCCCCACTGCTCTTCTTAACATTTGCTGTGTGGAATTTGGTTATTTATCATTTTTAAGAAACCACGCTGCAGAAAAAAAAAAGAAAAAAAAATTAAGCTTTAATGCAAGACGTTAGCTAGCTAGCCAACTAAACTCAAGCTAACTTGAAGGCCATGTTTATCAATTAAGTCTCATTGTTTAGCTTTAAAACGCTCACATTGAGGATGTAGTCTGCTAATTGTCAAAGGTTCACTAGCTAATTAGGTTAATTAGGTGTGTTCTGAACCCACATTGCATTCAGCGCATTCAGCAGTGTGTAACCAAGATGCGTCCGGAAAATACTTGTATAAGTAAATACAGAGAATTTGTTTAAAACGTTTTTTTTTTTTTTACCAGACAACGTGTACGGTAAGCCACAATTATTACATGCCACTGTAGTGTCCATTATGATGCTTTTTCACCGCGCACTTCACTTCCTTCAGTGATGGAAAGAACTGGCTATTTTAAGTGAACCGAATCCTTTGGCTCAGCTCTTCAATAAAAGTCGATTCCTTCGGCTTCCGTACGGATCACTGCCATTTTTCCGAATCAGATTCAGAATCAGTTTTATTGGTCAAGTATGCCCGCACACTCAAGCAGGGATATGTATCATGCTATATAATTTAGCTAACAAACTGTCACCGAAGTAGCCGTGATGTGAAAACATGTAAACAGATGAATAAATGAATAGATTTAAAGTGCATTACATTTATTCACTTAGCAGAGGCTTTTATCCAAAGCGACTAACAAATGAGAAAAATACAAGCAAAGCGATATATCTAGCAGAGAACAATACAAGTAGTACCAGTATTAACAAGTAAGAACTGTTCAACTGAGTTAGATATTTTATTTATTTCATTCCTACAAAAACTAAATTCTAACACTGACAATAGTTTTTTTTTAAAAGGAGGGAGATATTTGAAAGATTAGGCTTTTTAAAACCCCAGCAAATTTACATATAATTAGCTGCTTTCATTCAATTCAATTTATTTTGTAATTACTAAAAAAAAGATATCACAATACCAGGTGGATGGTGGCTTAGTGGTTAGCACGTTCGCCTCACTCCAGGGTCGGGGGCTCGATTCCCACTGCGGCCCTGTGTGTGCGGAGTATTCATGTTCTCCCCGTGCTGTGGGGGTTTCCTCCGGGTACTCCGGTTTCCTCCCCCAGTCCAAAGCCATGCATGGCAGGCTGATTGGCATGTCTAAAAGTGTCCGTAGTGTATGAATGGGTGTGCGAGTGTGTATGTGATTATGCCGTAATGGATTGGCCTGTCCAGGATATACTTGTGCCCGATGCTCCCTGGGATAGGCACCAGGTTCCCCGTGACCCTGAAGGATAAGTGGTATTGAAGATGGATGGATATCACCTTACCTACAACATCATAGAAAAGTGTATTGTGACCTAATTTATCGCAATATCTATAACCAATTTATGGTTGTTTTGTTGTGTTTACATAGTTAATATTAACTAGCCTAGATAAACACAACAAAACAACAACAATAAATTGGAGTTGTTCCTTGTAATGTATGACTTATATGTAAAGAATGAAATTGCTAAATGCAAAAATATGTATAATAAATAATTGTAATCGTTTATACAATAACTGATATGTATATCACAGATCACAGTGACATTGTATTGAAGATTAAGAATACTCTTTAAGGGCCATGAATGAAGGCCTCTGGAAAGAAACTGTTCTTGTGCCTGGTGTATTGGAAGTTCAAATAAAGTGTGTCCAAGACGTGTCCAGAAAATATTATGGCCTGGGATGTATTGCCTTCATTGCTTAACTAGTCTCATGTTCAGTGAGAACACATTAAAAAGACCAAATCAGCAGCTGATTTTATCATATGCATGTGAGGAAACCATGTCCTGCGCTGTGGTTATCTTCTTTAAACATCATTGTAGCCAAGCCTTCATATTCCTACACCTGAGTTTACAAAAAAAACAACAAAAAAAAAAAACATTATGTCATGGTAACTATAACACCAGTCGCATACAAACTAGTAAATTATGTGCCCTTTGTGCTTGTGCTGTTGGATCTTCGATATGAAGGTAAGAAGGTATTGACTTCATATACTGGATAGATAGTGTGGAAACTGAACTGTCACACAGCTGTACAGATTCTACAGAAATCTTTTTCATTAGACCTCACTAGTCTTAAGGAATGAATCTCACAAGTTTCTTCTAGTGCACTAAGTAGTACTCTACATACAAAGCCAAGCTTTTCTATAGACTCTAAAGAGATGTGACTTGATAATGAGACCTCTCTGTGCTGATGATTATGATAAAGTCCAAGATAATGATGTGTGCTTTGTATTTAAAAAAATGACACAGGGAAATTAGTGTCCATGTCTTTTATCAATAATAATAATAATAAAATAATAATAATAATTGCAAGCATAGTGAAATGCAATGGTATTACTCTACCCAACCATTTGTCACTGTATTTTTACTTTACTATATCCTGGCCTGAGTTTACTTTTGATTAAAGGAGTGCGATGCAGCAGTGAGAACAGTGTCGAGAAGCACCTGGAGATGGGGAAGAAGTTCCTGGCTGCCGGACAGCTGGCCGACGCACTTTCCCATTTCCACGCAGCTGTTGGTGAGTCGGTGAGCTTTTCTCAGGAAGTCACCAGCAATCATTTCTTTATTTCTGCAAAAAAATATATTCTGTCTGAATCTTAACCGACCACTTTCTGACATCCATGTGTAGACGGTGACCCGAAAAAATACTTGGCCTACTACAGAAGAGCCACCGTCTACCTGGCCACGGGCAAGTCTAAATCCGCTTTACTGGATCTAAGCAAAGTCATCGAGTGTCATGATTTCCCCTTGAAGCAGCGTGCTCTAAGCGCGAATGCGCGAGCACCTGCTTTTCCGTTGTTGACAGTAGTGACATCTGGACACGTGTGTTTTGTTTATGTTTCAGTCATGTCTCCTCCCTGTTCTGTCATTGGCTGGGATTTCACGTGTGTCTGTATTGCCCTCAGCTGCTAGCAGTTTAGATGCTGATCATGTCCACATATATACCGCGCGCCTCCCAGCACACAACGTGGAAGATTATCATAGAGTTAGATTAGATCGTATGGTAGTCATAGTCACGGTCCATGTTTAGAGTTAGTTCATGCTGGATTATCCGCTCCCAGTTCCTCGTCATAGTTGATGTTTCTCGTTTAGTTTATCGACCCTGTTTTCCGTGACCACGACCTTGATTCATGTTTAACCCTGTGTATGCCTGTTTGCCGATCGCCTGACCTTCACCTGTTTTGGATTACGTTTTTGGATCACGTTTTGGATTTGTCTGCCTGTCTCTCTTTTAAAATAAACAACTGTTCATACTGTAATTGCATCCGTCCTATCTCCGCTCCGTCACGATACGTGACAGAATCTTCCGCCTAAACATGGATGCAGCAGGAGAACGGAGAATACGCAGAACACGGAAGTCGATGCCAACCGTCCCCACTATGGACTCAGTCCAATTCTCACAATTTTTCTCACTGATTTTTCGGTGCCCCAGAATATTTTCTGGTAGACTGTAAATTCTATTTCTCCAGCCTGTTAAACCCTAAGCCAGAGGTGAAGCAATGGCTCCGATTCATGTGGTCCCGGTTCTTTGGACCGGTCCATCAGTGGGTGCAGCTCCAACTGGATAAGCACTGTAAGAACCTGGACAGTGTAGAACAGTTCGTGGGGGAGTTCAAGATGCGGTTCGGGAGTCCGGAGGTGAGGGTCGAGCTAGAACAACTTTTCGGGGGGTAAGTCTGGCAGGCAAACCTGCCCTGCCGTTTACCCACTACTACAGGCAAACTCATGCAGAGCCCCAGTCGGAGTTTAACCTGGCGACCTCTGAGCTCGAACCTGAGACCCACGACGTGGGCTCACCTGCCGAGCTCCAGCTAGAGGTCAACAGGGTGGCCCCAGCATCAGAGCCCCAGCCGGAGGTTAAAGTGGCGACCTCAGAGCTCGAACCTGAGACTCACGAGGTGGGCTCACCTGCCGAGCTCCAGCTAGAGGTCAACAGAGAGGCTCCAGCACCAGAGCTCAACCCTGAGGTCCAAGTTCAAGTCCAGTCTCCAGTCTCTGAAGTCCAAGTCAAGTCTCATATCTCTGAAATCCAAGTCAAGTCTCAAGTCCCTGAGGTCCAAGTCCAGTGTCCAGTCTCTGAAGTCCAGGTAAAGTCTCAAGTTCCTGATGTCACACCCAAGTCTACTGATATGGCCGACCAAGTTCTGCTCACGCCCAAGTCTAACGACACGGCCAACCATGTTCTGCTCAAGCCCGAGTCTACCGACCTGGTCGCCCAAGTTCAGCCCACGCCCAAGACTACCGACACTACCAAGACTACCAAGTTGACACGGACAACCAAGCTCTGCTCACATCCCAGACTGCTGACATGACCAGCCAAGTTCAGCTTGCAGGCTCCGCTGAGTACGTCACTCTGCCTTCCTGCCCAGCTGAGGACGTCGCTCTGCCCTCCAGTTCAGCTGGGGACGTCGCTCCGCTTTCATGCTCCGCCAAGGACTTCGCTCAGCCTGTCTGCCCGGCTGTGGTTATCGCTCAGCCTCCCTGCTCCATGGCGAACATCATTCCCCCCTCCTGCTTCAAGGAGAGCTTCGTTCCTCTCCCTGGCCTCACGGAGACCCACGCTCCTCTCCCTGGACTCACGGAGACCCACGCTCCTCTCCTGGGCCTCACAGGGGACTTCACTTCGCTTTCCTGCACTCCTGAGTACAACGCTCTGTTTCCCTGTTCAGCCGGAGACGTCGCCCTGCTTCCCTGCCCTGCCGAGGATGTCGCCCTGCTTCCCTGCCCTGCCAAGGACGTCGCTCCGCTTTCATGCTCCGCCGAGGATTTCATTCAGCCTGTCTACCCAGCTGTGGTCGTCGCTCTGCCTTCATGCTCCGCCGAGGACTTCGCTCAGCCTACCTGTCCAGCCAGGGACGTCGCTCCGCTTCCCTGCTCTGCCAAGAACACCGTGCGGTTTCCTGGCTCTGCTTGGGACATTCAGCCCAGGGGGCCAGGGGGGCTGGTTCTATCATGATTTCCGCATGAAGCAGCCTGCTCCAAGTGCAAATGCGCCAACACCTGCTTTTCCATTGTTGACAGTAGTGACATCTGGACATGTGTGTTTTGTTTATGTTTCTGTCATGTCTCCTCCCTGTTCTGTCATTGGCTGGGATTTCACATGTGTCTGTATTGCCCTCAGCTGCTAGCAGTGAGTGTGTGTGCAATTGCACACTGCGTTGGTTTGGCATCCCAGCCTTATGCCCGGAGTCCCCTGGCATAGACTCTAGGCTCCCCGCGACCCTGTGTAGGATAAGGGGTAAAGACAATGGATGGCTGGCTGATTCTGACCTTAATAAAACATATTGACTGTTAACACATTCTTGTTTGTATGTCTGTAAAATGAGTATAAAAAGTATAGCCTATAATACTGAAAAGAAAATTTAATGTTGGGTCACTGCAAATCCTATTCTTTTATTATTATACTGACATTGCAGAATTTCTAGAGGTCCAGACAGACTTTAATTTTTTTGGGCAGCATGTAGACTAAATGTCAAGGTGCATGGATCAACAGTATATTAGATTGGATGTAATGGTATTGCTTTTCCCCAGATGGAACCGTTAAAAAAATAAATCGATCTCTGGTTAGGTGTGACAGTTATAAATAATTAACCTCTCGCAGAAGTGAATGTGTCGTTCATGTACCACATTCTTTGCGAATTGGCTAATTTTATTCCTGTTTGGCTTGAGCACTTTGAAATAGCAGAAAAGCAGTTTTCAGGTGTCTCCTATATCACTGTAAAAAGGGGAAAACTGTAGCGGTTTGCACCTCTGGTAATATAAAACACGAGTCTCGAAAGATGCTGGTATATCTGACACCTTTTCTCTGTTCTTGTGCAGAAATGAGGAGTTCATTTGACAAGGGTGAAGACCCAATGGACCCTGAGAGCAAGCACGGAGAAGGCCATCACCATTTCCACGGGGCCTGGGAGAGTTTCCAGGGCTTTAACCCTTTTGGCTCTGGACTGTTCAACTTTAAATTCAACTTTAACTGAGATCATCCAGGAGGACATCAGTCTGATCTGAATATATACCATCAGCCATCCAGCGAGAAGTGTAACCTGTTGAACCTATTTGACACTACCTGCCATAGATGTGGCTACAGAAGCCACTGTGGCATGAAGATGCATCGTATGCTGTTGAATATTCTCATACTTGCCAAGCTGAGCTAAGTGGTATTATATAAAGTAATTATTTCAGGGACCATCAGAGTGTGGGGGTTCATTCCCAAGCAACCAACTATCCTAAAACTATTGTGTGTGTGTGTAGGAGACTGCACTATTTTTCTATCAATTAAATAATGCTGCATTGTAAATACACAATTAAAGATATTACGTATTTAATTAACAAGAAACTGACATTATTCCCCGATTTCGCTGTTGTAATGCAAATCACTATTGGAGGATTCCTTTAGTTGAACTTTTCATTTTGTATAGCACTTACAGACATCGTCACAAAGCATCTGGACCAGATGTAGATTTAGATCCCTATCAAGCAAGCTGGAAGTGAAAAACTCCCCGAGACATCATGAAGAAGAAACCTAAGAGAGGAAGCAAACTCAAAAGGGTCCTGTTGACACTGGATAGTGGGATTACAAATCATTACCAGTATGCAGATGTAATAGAGGAAAAGGCAAACAAATGTGTTCGTGTCAACATCCTAGGATGAGTACAGCAGCAGTTTTTAGCAAGCACAAATCTGCACTATCAAGTGTTTTCTGGTTTCTAGCTTATTGTGAAATCAGACTACTGATTATACCTGGCTCTTGAATCTAGCCCTTTGTGCACAAAAATGTACATAATAAAGAGTAGGTAGAACAGGTAGAGTCACTATCATCAGGGAGAGCAGATTAATATCTGTACACGTTGATGCAGTAACATAACTCCAGACATAGCAGACGACCACTGATGAATGATAAACATTTTATTCCTGAGAAAATTCACATCCTTCCACTTCCAAGCTTAAAAAGAAAAGAAAAAAAGAAGAAAAAAAAAAACCCAGGTCAGCGTGGAGTGTCACAAACACAGCATGGCTTTTTCACTTTAAAGGGCTTGAAATCAAATGGAAACACAGGAATAATTCATGATGTGGATAAATAAATTGTAAATCTTGTGCATGTGTTGGGGTTACTTTTACACATATTCCCCCACTCTGACATCCTCTCTGATTTGTTCAATCATATTGTAATGATTTTCCATTTCCTCTTCACTGTAATGGAGGAATAACAAGTTACACATTATACAAAAATCATGTACAGCTTGATTAATATTAATATTTCACTTAAACCTCCCCTTTTGTGTAAACATTTAACAGTGATGCAACAGACGAACTCATCGTGAGCTTATAGTGTTGAATGATTCAAGAATTTATCGTAAGAAATTACTGAGGAATGTGCAGATGCAATTTCCCTAGATACTCATCAGTGCAATTTTCCAAAACTGACCATAAGATGACAACAAAACACAATCCTTAACCTTTCCTTCCTAAGAGACTTGGCATTATTTTATGTGCAGCAGAGCAGACGTATAACACAAAGAAAAAAGGTTAAATATACACAGTTTGAATCTTTTGAATATTACTGGTTCACTACAGACAAGGTGTTCTGTTCAGTTCCGTTACAAAAGGATTAGTCTTACATGCTCTGATAGAAAGTGTGACCTATTGTACCTTTAAAATGTAGACTTCAGCCATCAAGATTCATAAATAGAAAACTGAAATGTTTTTAAAATGTCTCTGTTCTTCCTCTTCTGCGGAGTTCGAGGCCAGTGTAATATGTCCTGGTTCAGTTTGTGGATCTCTCTGTGCACTTGTAGAGCTATACAAGAGGGTTTTAGTTGCAAACGTCACTCTTTCCTCTCAAAAGGTGCTAAAGTTCATCACGACGGCTGCCTGTAGAAACTGACAAATCACACTTCTGAAAAGAGCTGCAATGTTACCTTGATGCATGGGGGACACATTTTGAAAAGTAACGTGCAGCTAAATACATACCAAACTTACAACATTCTGGTCATGAAAGGAGGATGTTAGATCTGGCTCACCTGTACACTGTGTCTGTGAGGCAGATGACTTTCTGCTCTCTTTCTGACCTTTGACCTGCTTCAGGAGCTGCTTGATCTCACTATCGTATCTGGACCACTCGGACACAACCCGTATGGCGGCACTCAGGTTTGGCTCTTTGGTCTTTGGATTATTACACTACAGAGACTTGCCAGACAGAGCAGTTTCATCAGGCACTGCACAAAAATTCAATGCCAGCTACAGAGAGGGCATATAGAGCCTTCTTTAATATCCTGGCTGGAGAAAAACTATTTTACCTTGTGTTTTGGCCATGTGCTGAAATTGTTCTAGTAACATTTGGAGCAG
Source organism: Ictalurus punctatus (assembly GCF_001660625.3). Classification (NCBI taxonomy): domain Eukaryota; kingdom Metazoa; phylum Chordata; class Actinopteri; order Siluriformes; family Ictaluridae; genus Ictalurus; species Ictalurus punctatus. Next base: position 1,340,268 of record NW_026521087.1, read on the forward strand.
TGGGCCATATGAAGTTAAACTAGTGATTTAGAGCCAAGCAAACAAAGCTTGTTCAAGTATAAAACACCACTAGACCAGTGGTTCATCTATCAAAGTGTGCATGCACTTTCTATGAACGTGTAAGTACACACAAGAAAATTGGTATTTATAGCACGAGAGTATGCACAGCTGTATGCATTGGCCATTGATAAATCCCATGCATTCTATATTCATGTGCTTGCGCACGACCACACTCATTTATATAAAGAAACACACCCAAGCTACCATATAAGGTAAACAACTTGCCAAGCAATCGGCTGCTCATGCCACTGTTCATTATGGAAGGCATAGAGCATTACAAAAGGTCTAAGAAGATAGTGAAGTGGAGATACAGTTGCACAAAGTAGAGCAAAACAATTTGATACTTTTCTGAGTGGTGTGCATAATAAATAAATAAATAAATATGATTTTTAAGGAGTTTATGACTGTGTGTGCGTATACATTGCAGTGAAAATTCTACATCTTTGTCGTCTTTAATTGCTGCCGGTGACACATGTAAGGTGTGTCATTCAACTTGCAGCTGGTCAGAAAATGACAATTTATGAAACGTGCCTGTGGCTAAAACCTCTAGATAACAGATCAACTAAAAGTGCATTATGAAAAACAAAAATCATCTTTGGTCAGGACCAGTGTAATACGATCCACTCTTAGCACAGAGCTGACCTTGTTTTAAGCACTGAAGTCAAAATTACTACAGTATTACCACAATATTATGCTGATTTGATACATACAGTCCCCTCCGAAACTACTGGAACGGCAAGGCCAATTCATTTATTTGTTTCATAGAACAAAGACGTTTGGTTTTGAGATCATTTTGAGTTTTTTTAAAGAAATTTTTGGCCAAGCAAAATTATAGGAACAGATAAGTTCCTTATCTGAAGCGAATTAGAGTAAATAACAATTTGTGGCTATATCCCTTGTTTGCAATAACTGCATCAAGCCTGCAAATTCATTGACATCACCAAATTGCTGGTTTCTTCTTTTGTGATGCTGTTCCAGACTTTTACAACAGCTCCTTTTGTTTGTTCTTTCTTTCAGGGGGTTTCTCCATTCAGTCACCTCCTCAGGAAGTGAAATGCTGCTCTATTGGGTTAAGGTCTGGTGATTGACTTGGCCAGTCTAAAACCTTCCACTTTTCCACCCTGATAAAGTCCTTTGTTGAGTTGGCAGTGTGTTTTGGATCATTGTCTTTCTGTATGATACATTTCCTCCCAATTCATTTGGATGCATTTCTCTATAAATTGGTAGGCAAAATGTTCCTGTAAACTTCTGAATTCATTCTGCTTCTAACATCGTGAGTTAAATCATCAATAAATGCTAAAGGTAATCTAAATCAATAAAGATTAGTGAGCCTGTTCCAGACACAGGCATGCAAGCCCATACCATGACACTACCTCCACCATGTTTCACAGTTGAACTTGTATGTTTTTGATAAAGAGCAGATCCAGATTTGGCCTTTCTATCATTTTGGTAAAGGTTAATCTTGGTTCCAGAAGGTCTGTGGCTCATTTCTGTATTTTTTTTTCTGGCTTTTGATTCTTACTGCTGATGAGTAGTTTGCATCTTGGTATGGCCTTTGAATGGTGGATTCAAAGAAGACATGGCACACCTGTCCTGTGGAAGTTGTTGGTGATGTAACTGACTGTTGTTTTGGGGTTTTTCTTCACAGCTCTCAATGTTTGTCATCAGCTGTTGTTTTTATTAGCTGAACTGTTTCATGTCTGTTGCTTAATACACCAGTGGTTTCTTACTTGTTCAGTGCATTCCAAATTGTTTTATTGTCCTTGTTCACTTCAGTTTCTTTCCCATGTTTTTCTTCTTGGACATATGTGCACATACACATCAAAAAAAGTCTTTAAAAATCTGCCGTGTCCAACTTTTGTTTAGACTATAGAGTGCTCAAGTTGTCTTTGTGAACACAATAAACTGTCTCTTTATATTATAACCAGACTCTTGGTCTCCTGATTCTTCAGTCATCTTACTTCTGATGAAAAAAACATCAATAGATGGTCATCCAGAAAAATTTCAATCACCTATTACACAGTTTTAAAACCACTAGGGTTTCCTAATGTGCAGAAACAATGAAAACATATTGTTACATCACATTCTATCCAATTAAACATGCATATGCACAGTTCGCTTTCAGAAATGTGTGTATGCACAATTGCTAATTGACAACCTAGGAAATTGATGATTATATTTATTGATTTAGTATTCGTTAAAAATATATATATAAAATATGATGTCAGTCATTTGAAATACAGTCTGACTAAAATAAAATAAACTGGTCTAAACCTCAGGAAATAAGTGCTAATCTCTAGACTCCAGCTCTCTAATAAAAGCATGCATCATGGGAGGTGGGGGTGTAAATGAGACTGCTATTCTCGTCGGTGTGTAGGTGCGCGCGCGTGCATGCAGCGCAGATTGCGTGAGTGAGGCTCTGCATACGTGCATGAATTATCCTGATGTGTACTGAAGAGCTATAAGACCTGAACCGAGTTGAACAGGCAAAGTCTGCAGCCTTAGAAAACATCAGTAAAACCCTGTTTCTGTTAGCAGCAACACAGATTGTCACGCTACCTGCTGGAGACAAGCGCAGACGGGCAGGGCGGCGAGTACAGGAGCGACGTGAGATGAATAGCAGAAAACAGACGAATATCAGCGACCAATCCAACTGGGATAAAGCGAGGAATCATAACGGGGTATAACAGGCAGGAAAGTCCAAATACCGGGGAAAAACTAGATTAACTCTAAGGCTTGGTAATATCACTAAGTCACAAGAACTAAGCGTTTACTTCGCGAGGGCGCGCCGCTTAACGAGGCCTTTAATAACTTCGTCAGCTGCACAGGTGTTGGTGATCAATACTCAGGTGAACTTGAGCGCGGTCATGGCTGGGAAGTGTAGTCCCCGTCCGCCATGTCCGTAAACGGCGCCGCGCTCTGAGTATTGCGGCCACGAGTTTTCCGTGGCGTAACACAGACTTTCAGTTTCCTGAAAAAGGCTTTGGATTATACACAAGTCCTGCAGTCAATGCTGCTAAGAAAATGTTTGTTTAAAAAAATAATACTACTAATACAAAGATAACAGTGTAGACATTTTACTCATACCTGACCAATATTAACTAGTATATCTGTACGCAAAATATGCAGACCAAAGCTATCTGGATGCTGAACAGCAATCTGAAATGTAATTAAATTTCTGAAGAAAACTAAATCTGAATTTTAATCAATTCTATTTTCACGGCCATTTATTTTCCTTCACATTAAAAAATTGGGGGGCTGTGTGCTAAATTAAAATAGACCTTCCTAATTATCTGTCACAGCCATTATCAACAAAAAAAGAGAGAAACACGCTGATAAGAGTCTGATTTTAAAATGAGCTCTAGTTGCAATAGGTTCCACAAGTTGTAATTAAAGAATAATAAAAGCTCTCAAACTAGGTATAGAAACAAAATCACTTCCAAGCATGTAAGAAGACAAGTATGCACTTAGTTATATCATTTCGTATAAAGTTTTACTGTAGTAAAACTTTGCAGTGACAGAACCTGGTATAGATCATTTATGCTCATAAACAGTACGGTGTTGTAGCGGCGTGGAGGAGAACAGCTTTACATCAGCAACATGGGAGAGTGATCATTAACTATATAACCTTCCGCAGGATCACTTTTGGCATGAAGTTGTTATAACTCCTGTTTGCTAGTGTTGGCCTGTTTGAACTAGTGTTCAAGGGAAGACAATCATGTTCAAATTCAGATTCTTTGGGGTCTTCCACTTACGTAGAGTTAAAGTAAATCTGGTTGGTTTTTCCCAGCGAGAACACAGCCATTACAATCAGGAATGGACCAAAATCGAAGAACATCCAAGGACAAAGGACAGAGCTATAGAACTACAGAAATTCAATGTGTTCTGGATTTTTTATTAATTTATTTTTAACAATGAGAAAATATATGCTGGATGTGATGCACAAAATTTTTTGCTAATATAATTATTTACTTAGAGCCAGCTCTGTGTTTGTTGTGCTTGGGTGACTTTATATGCACACTTTTATGCAGAAAAGGTTTGTTTGCCCTTCCCCATTGCCGTATTTCAATAAAGGAAAAAAGTCTTACGAGTACGTTTTTGACCGTGCATGCCCTACAGCCAAAGATGTCTTGGAGGTGAAAGTGAAAATTTGTTTTTGTGAAGTGAAACCAAACCAAATAGCAAACAAACCTGTATAAAAGACACCTGAGAGCCAGAAATCTTTCTGATTGAGAGGGGGTCAAATACTTATTTCCCTCATTAAAATGCAAATCAATTTATATCATTTTTGACGTGCGTTATTCTGGATTTTCTTGTTGTTATTCTGTCTCTCACTGTTCAAATACAACTACCATTAAAGTTATAGACGGATCATTTCTTTGTCAGTGGGCAAACGTACAAAATCAGCAGGGGATCAAATACATTTTTCCCCTTACTTTATGAAACGCAGAGCATGAGATCATTCTGTGTACCGATAAGAAGCGGTTTGAGGCAGTTAAAACAGGCTTTGTTTTAGGATCTTAGATGATGTTTAGGCGAACATTGAACAGAAGAACATGTTTGTGTCTCTGTAAGCAGATAAACATTCTGTACTGATCTCAGTGACATCACATGGCCTTCTGAGTCGTTATCCTCACATGAGAATGAAACAGAACAAGAACAAAACTATTTCAAAGTAAAAATGAATAATTTCCCTCACAGTGTAATGAACAGAATCTGCTGTTTGTTAATAACTGGAATCTGTTCTGGGAGCGTCCTAGGTTGTTTCGTCCTGATGTCCTGCACTCCAGCAGCCTCGGAGCGGAACTGCTGTCTGACAACATCTCCAAGAAGCTACACTCCAAGTGACTGTCTACCGTAAGCACATCATCTACAATAACAATGTTCATCATAAACAATGTTCAATTAATAGTCCAACACCTGTAGTACATTCTATAGAGATTGTGTCTGTTCCCCGAGCTATACAAATACATAGACAATTTCAGAATGTTTGTTTTAGTAACCTAATTAACCTAAAATTAGATCATACTGAATGCACATCCAGCACCTTTAATCTGAAGCTAGGACTATTAAACATTAGATCTCTTGTGTCTAAGGCTCTTATTGTTAACGAAATCATTACTGATGAGGAATGTAATTTAATGTATTTAACGGAAATTCGGATTAAACCAAACGAGTACATAGCATGAAATGAAGCCAGTCCTCCTGGATACAGTTATGTACATCAGCCTCGTTCAACTGGTAGAGGAGGAGGTGTTGGTCTCATCCATAGTCAAAATCTAGTCGTCACACACAAACCTAGTCATAAATTTAATTCTTTTGAAATTCTTTATACCAGTATAAGTTATGTAGCCACAAAATTAAGTTAATTCCTCTAATTATTATTTACAGACCCCCAGGGCCATATACTGAATTTCTTAGTGAATTTGCAAACTTTATCTCAAACCTGGTTGTGTCTGTAGATAAAGCATTAATCGTCGGAGACTTTAATATTCATTTTGATAACCCAGAAGACCCTCTGAGAACAGCGGTTGTGTCCATCTTAGATTCAGTAGGGATTAATCAGAACGTAATTGGGCCTACTCATAATGGTGGTCACACTCTTGACCTCATACGTACGGATTAAATATAGAAAATATTATAACACTTCCACAGTCTGAAGTTGTCTCCGATCATTCTTATCTCATTCATAATACATATGGATCATATTTCCACCTCGCCTCGCTACCGCGTAAAACGTACCTACACATCAGCTACTGCACCAAGCTTCATAAATAACCTCGCACAGACATCAATTAGATTTGGATCACCGTCTGATCCGATAGAACTCAATCATGCGACCGAATCAACGCTCCGCTACACGCTAGATCAGAGGTGCCCAAACTAGGGCCTGCGGGCCAAACTTGGCCCTTCACAGGAAAAAGTTTGGGCACCTCTGCGCTAGATAGATTAGAGAATGTTGTTGGCATTAAGGGAACGGTCCTCTCCTGGCTCAGGTCTCATCAGACCGATCGTTATCAGTGTTGGAGAAGATTTTTGATAGAAATAAAACACAAGGGCAATAAAATATGGAGAATGAGAATTTATTGAGAATAAGGGAAAGAACAGAGTCACGCTCTCTTCCTTATAGACAATGTCTCTTAAAAGTTAACTACAGCAAGGCCTAGGGCCTGACCAAAAAGAGGAAGTGCAGCACACAGCACACACACCCAAGAGCATGAACTCACTCACACACACACCCAGAGTAATCAGAATAACAATGTAATGGCTAATGATTATTTTACTAAATCATACAGTACATATGCTAATACAATGCAGAAAAAGCACACAGGTGATAAATGTCCTCACTCAAATACATTTATAATCTGAGTAATAACCCCGAAGTATAAAGAACTGCAATGGGTATTAACTGCATTATCTTGAACAAACATCTTCAAATACCACACAATGCTTAGTATAATGTGTTGCAAATAGAGCTGCAACAACTAATCCATAATAGTTGATGAAAATCGATAATGAAAATCGTTGACTGCACAGCCCTCCTCCCGGAACGGTCATCGACGGCGAAGTCACGTGACCCGAGTGGTGTGTTCAGCCATAGTTCATCCATCTTTTTCTCTTTCTGTGGCGGTCTTTCTGATCGCAGCTTCAGGTTGCGTTCGGTGTGTTTTAAACGCTGACCGCTTGATTTGTCAGGTACGACTTCATCGTGAGTCACAAAGTGCACTTCAGCAGCGTGGCCCCCACTCACTACGCACACACACACACACACACATACACCTGTGTTCATACAAGCCCACTTTCTACACAACCCCGGATCATGCTGATTGATGATGTAAGGATTGAGGATGTGGTCATTTTCTTTAATCACACGTCTATCATTAGAGAATCCGCATCGTGTGATCAAAAACGGAGAACGCATGTTAATTTGTTAACCATTAAAACCAGTGCCATTATTGGTTCTTAATGGTATCCACTAGACATAACATGCCACCAAAGCAACAAATTACCAGTAGACCTACAGGGACATTACAGATTCTATGAGGGTTTCTGTTGTGATTGTTTTTTTCAGCAGGGAAAATTCCTATTTCCATTTTGGGAATAAATCAGAACAAAGTGTAACCAAATAATGAGCTAATAAAATTATTTATATGTAATTTGCATTCAGTCTCTCAATCTGGCAACAATGAGAAGCTGTGTTTTTCTGTGTCTATTTTACTTCTTTTTTTAAGTGTACAATATCTGGAGGAAAATACTAAAATAGTTTTATTCGATTTAAATGTATTAATTATTGACATCATTGCCTACTGGATTTCCTTTTTTATTTTAGTAATAAATATATTTTAGGAATAAATCATAGCAAACTGATTAAATTCATAATGAACTAATTAATGCACAGAAGAAAAAAAAAACGTTTCAAATTGCACTCGATTGTTCAATCTGGCAACAATGAGAAGCTTTTATTAGTATTTACATAAACTTCTGGGGGGAAATACTAGAAAATTAATGTATTAGATTTAAATTGGTTAATCATTAATTGCATTGTGGATTCCTTTTTTTGCACCTTTAACCAACAGTTGAATAATTTAATAATAATAAAAGTGCAACAGATCTGAAATGAATATAAAATATTATTTATTTGTTTACTTGTTCAGTCAATGGTGCAAAAAGGTATCTGGACTAGATGACCTATCTGGCCTTTGATTAGGCCTACTGCGTCTTCTGATGGAGATGTAAAACGAAGTGTGTGAGTTTAAAAGACCCGTGTGTTCCTCTAAGAAGGACAGGGTGAAGGAAATGCACCATACCGTGACGTAGGGCACGGCCGACATGCTGCAGCTCCAGACCCGGAGGTAAGGATGCACAGTTCATCTAATTAAAACCTGTCTATTTTTTTTTAGTTTTATTCCAACACATTCCTGTTTTATTTTATTGTTTATATTGTTTGCAGAGGGTGTGTGTTCTGTCCATGGATGACGATTTAGATGTAAAACGAAGTGCATGAGTTTAAAAGACCTGTGTGTTCCTGTAGGTGTTGGCAGCTCAGGATCAGAGACAAGCGACTCGGCGCGCCAGGATCTGTAATCTAAGACGGCAAATTCGGCGCTTAGCGTAAGTGAACACTCTGAGTCAACACCTGTGTTTTATAAGTGTTTATTTACAGTCACCGTGTTTAACCTTACGTCCTACCTCGCTAGACAGATCATGTCCGAGGTCAAGGCACTCATCAGTCAGATCACAGATACGTTAAAGTAACGTCTGAACTTATTCACTCTTATTCTCTGTCTCTCTCTCTACAGGTTCCTTTCGAACCGGTTTCACTGACTGCGTTTAACGTGCAGCGAAGGACGGGATTAAGGCAGGTGAGCTGCATGATGGCAGGCTGATCGCCGATCAGAAGGTACTACACTGAAATACTCCACCCCGGTCAGAGTAACTCTTCTGCACTGGAGCTTTGTAGATAGAAGTTGTTTTAGTTTGAGATGGCATTGTAACCCTCAGGTTCGAAAGCAGAAGAAGCGTTACAGGAACTTGTCATTAATGTCTCACTGTGACCCGAAAGCTGCTTGTTGGATGTTTAATGTAAGATTAGAAAGTTCAGCTGGTTTATCTCCTCTCAGGTGTGTGTAAAAGAGAACCTGGCTGTGTCCTTGCAGCGTATGATTTCTATTTCATCTGTGTGTTTTCAGAAGGAGGTGGAAGATTGAAGACCCGATTTTTATTTTGTTTTTTTGTTAAATAAAAGGTTTCTTTAAACAACCAACACCTGCCTGACTGTACGAGTTATTTACATGAACCAGTCGCAGGAACGTCTTGCTATTAGGAATGTGAAAGTGATAATATCTTTTTGTACACAGCGTAATAGAACTGAGGCATCAGGAATCCCAAATATAGTAATGAGTGGGCAAGGTTTTAAATCTACTCTGAGAATAGTGGACATGACAGTAAAGAAACCAGTCCAAAAACCATGGAGATCAGGGCAGAAGAAAAACATATGGCCAAGATGACAGGGAGAGCCATGGCATTTATCACACTTGTCCTCTACGTCCGGATACATCACAGAAAGTCTCGACTTGGACAGATGGACTCTGTGTAAAACTTTGAACTGGATGAGTCCAAGACGAGCACAGGAAGTGGTAGACTGTATCCTCCCTATAGCACGTTCCCAACACTCCTCACTTATCTGTACTCCTAACTCCATTTCCCACGCATTCTTAATTTTGGTACTCGCCTCACTACCTAACGCCAGAATAAAATCATAAATCTTAGATATCATTCCTCTCTGATGTGGATTGAACCCACTCAACCCTGTCAAATGCTTTTTCAACATCTAGATTAGTGGACATGACAGTAAAGAAACCAGTCCGCATCTAGATTCTGTTCTACTTTATCCCTCTCTCCTTTCGCCGAGCCCCACACGAATTTATGGAGATACTAGAGATCCAGATCCTTTCTGCCTCTGGATGGAGCTCAAATCTTCTCTAATTCCAGACTGCTGGGACTACGGCTGCTCCTAACGCCATACAGACTTCATATAAATCCATAATGAACTTTTTCACACTATCTGTTGTTACCCAGATGAGGATGGGTTCCCTTCTGAGTCGGGTTCCTCTCAAGGTTTCTTCCTCTTAAAACATCTTAGGGAGTTTTTCCTTGCCACTGTCGCCACTCAGTGTCTTGCTCAGTTGGGATAAAGTCACACCTTTAATATCTGTATACCGTGTTGATATTTCTGTAAAGCTGCTTTGAGACAATGTCTATACAAAAAAAGCGCTATACAAATAAAATTGAATTGAATTGAATTGAATTAAAGAAATCCCAATCTCAGCCGAATGCTTTGAATAATTTAAAGAGCGTACGGGTATTGAAAAACAACTGATGTCCCTTTATAAAACCGGTTTGCTCTTCAGATATAAGGGATAACGTTCTCTAAACGAGATGCCATTACTTTCGCCAACACCTTTACATCTGCATTAAGCAGAGACAGCGGTCTATAAGAACCACAGGAGGACGGATCCTTACCCTCCTTAAGAAGCAGAGCTGTAGTGGCTTGTGTCCGAGCTGGAGGCAAAGACTCACATTCCAAGGATTCGTTGAACACAGATAAAAGCAATGGAGCTAATTTTCCAATAGATGCTTTAAACAATTCAATTGGAACCCGTCCGGGCCAGGAGCTTTGTTACACTGCATAGTTTTAACTGAATTCAAATTTCTTCTAGAGAGAGTGGGGATTCCAGTTGCATGGCAGTATTCGAATCAATAACAGGGTTACAAAGGTCCTGAAGAAATGCATTCACTTCAGTATCGTCTGCAGGAAATTCAGATTTATAAGGTGAAGAGTAAAACCATTTAAAAGTAGCATTAATTTCCATGGGCTCTGTAGTGACGATATTATAAGTGTGCGCGTGCTAATCTTAAACAAACCTGTGCGTGTGCTGCGGCGGGAAATACCGGTTTAAAGCGTGTTCACGTTAAAGTCTTGCTGAAGGTGTTAAATATGTCACAGAGCCACACTCACGAGCGTCATAAACCGGTTTAAAAAAATAATAATAATTTCTGTTCCTTTGGTGAAAACTTTCAGAGCGTTTTAAATCTGCACCAGCCTTTTGTAAATGTACATAAAGTATATAATCCGTATATGTAAAATATTTAAATAAATAAAAAGCAGTGCTCGTGTTATTATAGGAGGTGACATTTTGTAGGAAAACGTGAATAGGGAACGCGCCTCGAGGACGTGCACTGTAGGGTTGACAAAAGGCCAAAAACACTTTAACAACAAGTTTCAGCTCCAGTTAAAGGAAAGCGCTGGACTCAAGTAGTTTTTCCCCTACAACAATTCCTAGATAACCGGTTTAGAGTACAAGTCACATATACTAACTTGTTGATTTGATCACATCACATTCCACAACACTGATTAAAGCTGAGGTTCTGATTCTCACAGGGGCCTCTGTTACTGACTGTGTAATACTGTCTCAGGTCTGAGATTCATTTAATGTTCAGTCGAAGTGAATAAGTTTCATATTTAGTGTAAAATATTAGTGTAATCCACCTGTTTCTAAATTACATTACATAGCACATCTATCATGTGCACACTGAAAATTCAAGTCCCAGATGTTTCTAAAACTACACACAACCGTGTGTATATATGTATATTTTATATAAGTGTATATATGTATACAGGAAATCACACACACACACCTCTACTGCATCCTTTAGGAAACAAGTGAAGGAAACCTCACCTTTCCCAGCTTCTAATACACTCATTCATCTGCTTTAAATATACTTTTTTTCTACACATCCTCAATTCACAGCACCTGTTAATTCTTTATTTCCTTTTTTCTACATCACTCACTCTCTCTCTTACACTCTCTCTCTACTAAACTAATTATACACAACCTCAGCTCACCCTTAAGATGCAACCGTTAAGTAAAATTTTCCTTCAGTCATCAGAACAATACATTAACTCTGATGTGTTTGACTGATAGCATTTCGCTTCCATTCTTGCGGTTTTGTAAACATCGAGTATACGTACGCTCTGATCGCAGGCTTGATCTCGTATAGCTCGTATCTTTAACCCTGCAATTACACGGTTTTAAGCTAAATTAAGCTATTTAGATCGTCAACTCTGTACGAAACATTCCCAATAAAATCTTGGACAAATTCTATAACAAATTCATGCGCGTTCTCCGTTTTTGATCACACGATGCGGATTCTCTAATGATAGACGTGCGATTAAAGAAAATGACCACATCCTCAGTCCTTTATATATACACCTATGGTGATTGGCTATAAGTGTAGGAAGCGCTTGATTTGAGCTGCAGCTGAGTTTTCTATTAGCGGAGGACGAATGTTAATATCGCAGTCGATCATGTTAATTTAATCGTGGGCCGTCAGAATCGTAATCGTGATCGATATTCAATTAATTGTGCAGCACTAGTGCCATCTATATTATTTACCCATAGTAATGTGGGTTTTTTCTTCTACCTTGCTGTTTACATGGTAGTTTCTTAATCAAATTATGGTCTTAATTAGATTAAGAGTGGATTATAGTTGTCCATGTAAACGCAGTCAATAATCCACTCTTAATCTAATTAAGACCATAATTTGATTAAGAAACTACCATGTAAACAGCAACCTTAATCTAATTAAGGTCATAATCTAATTAAACACTAATCTAATTAAGACAGGTGGATTACTCCTGTTTTAATCGTATTATGAACGTGCATTACAGACATATAAACACATTAATCACACTATAAACGTCGTGTGAGTTTTCACCACATCTTGCGACAGGACACGATCACACACGGCAGTTTTACGGCGAACAAGAGAATTCGGCTGTGTCCCAAACCAGGTCCACATCGCTCGACCACATGTCCTAGCGTGACAATCCCAGCTGAACAGAACAATTGCATCACAAAGGGTTCTGCTACGCGTTCCACGTTGAAACGAGTCCCATGCACCACTGATTCCTTCAGCAGCCACGATAGGGTCTCACAGCCTGGTCTTCTCTGTTTGTGGAGCATCCCCCACACAGTAAACAGTCCTTGGTAGAACTTTGGGAGATTGTGTAGTTTGTGAGAAGTCAAGTCGATCAGCCACAAAGACTCAGCAGGACACAAATTCCGGCCTCGGGTCAATATGGTTCTGGCCAAGGGTCTCCAGACGAGGTCTCTGGGCCCAACAAGGAGCCTCTGAATAAACTGGAGTCAGAAGGCAGCGCCCCTGCTGGCGAGATGAAGGAGTCCCTGCCCTCCTTCCTCCTTGGATAGAAAAAGTACACTCTGCAGGACCCAATGCAAACGGTCCCAGAAAAAGTCCACCAATACTGCTTGTATTTTAGCCAGCAGTTGTGCTGGAGGGTCTAAACATGCTAAGCGGTGCCACAGCATAGAGGACACCAAGTTGTTAATCACAAGCGTGCGACCCCTGAAAGACATGTGCGGTAAAATCCATTTCCATTTATTTAGACGCCCTTCAACCTTCTCTAAAACATTGTCCCAATTTTTTCTCACAAAAGTATCATCACCAAGATAAACACCAAGAAATTTTAAACCACATTTGTTCCAACTCAGCCCAGCAGGTAAAACCAGTTTCTTGCTCAACTCATCGCCGAACGTTATCGCTTCACTTTTTCCCCAGTTCATTTTTGCAGAGGACACTACACCAAAATCTTCAATGTTTTCTACAAGGGTATTAATATCTTCTTGTTTCTTGCTAATGACAACAACATCATTGGCATAGGCAGATAATTTAAAAACCGTTTCACATCCAGGAAGGGTTACACCTGAAAGAGACCGTCTTAATCTGTGGCTCTATGGCCAAGGAGTACAGCATGCCAGATAATGAACAGCCTTGTCGGACTCCTCTCAGAACCTTAAATGGAGTGCTTAAACCACCATTGATCTTTAAAATACTCTCAATGTCACTGTACAAGACTCGCACCATGTTTATAAAACCAGAGCTGAACCCGAACGCGTCTAGCGTTAGCCACAAATACTGATGTTCAACCCTGTCAAAAGCCTTTTCCTGATCTAGAGAAATCAAGCAGAATTCACAGCCCAATGACTTGGAGAGGTCCAAAACATCACGAATTAGGATGATGTTGTCAGATATCAACCTGTTGGGTATACAATAAGTCTGATCGACATGAACGACATGCTCCATAACGTTTCTCAGCCTCATGGCCAACACCTTTGATAAAAGTTTGTAGTCAGTGCTGAGAAGAGCCACTGGTCGCCAGTTTTTGATCTCCTGTAAATCTCCTTTTTTAGGGAGAAGAGTAAGGATTGCTCTCCTGCAGCTCAGTGGTAGTTGCCCCTTGTTCAAACTGTCTCTGAGAACAAGCAGTAGATCCTCTCCGATCAGAGGCCAGAACACTTTATAAAAGTCCACAGGAAGACCATCGATACCGGGTACCTTACCGCTCTTTAGGGTCTGCAACGCAGAAAGAAGCTCAGCAGCAGTGATTTGAGCTTCCAGCTCTGCATTGACCTCCTCGCAGACCTTTGGTAATCCCTCATAAAAGGACTGCGCCACCTCTGGTTTCTCCTGGAACTCTTTCCTGAAAAGCTTTTCATAAAAAGTAACTGCACACTTATGGATCTTCGCAGACTCCTGTAGCAGCTGCCCGGTGCTGGACCGCAGAGAGTGCATGAGCTTCCTCTGTCCATTCCTGTGTTCAAGGCCAAAGAAAAAGTGAGAGGGTGCATCCATTTTTACGACGTTTTGATGACGAGAGCACCTTGGGCAGGGAAACCCTACAGGTTAGATAGAGCTGATTTTTTCCTCTGGAGAATTTTGAAATGTTCTCCTTTTCTAGAGAAGTCTGCCAAATCCGGCAGCTTCACTATTTCACTCTCCAAATCTTTCATAGACCTCGTCATGTCCCTTGTGACATTGAGAGTGTACTGTAGTCACAGCTGTTTGATCTTACCCTTCCCTATGTC
>NW_026521087.1:1359777-1472277 GCF_001660625.3 Ictalurus punctatus
GAGCCGGATGGATAGGTTGCTAGAGGGGTTTAGCATGATGCTTGCATGTGTTAGCATCAAGCTAGCATGTGTTAGCATCAAGCTAGCATGTGTTAGCATCAAGCTAGCATGTGTTAGCATCAAGCTCGCATGTGTTAGCATCAAGCTAGCATGTGTTAGCATCATGCTAGCATGTTTTTGCACATTTTAGCATCATGCTAGCATGTTTTAGCATAATTCTAGCATGTTTTAGCATCATTCTAGCACGTTTTAGCATCATGCTAGCATGTTTTAGCATCATGCTGGCATGTTGCTAGCATGTGTTAGCACTATACTGGCCGTGTAGGGTGCCAATACTTTTAAAGCTGGCCAAATAGGGCGCAAATACTTTTGAATGCCGGACTCGTAGGGCACCAATACTTTCGAGAGCTGGACGCATTGGGCACCAATATATTTGAGAGGCGAAAGCGTAGGGTGCCAATACTTTCAAGTGCCGGACGCTAAGGGCTTCAATACTTTTGAGAGCCGACAGTGTAGGGCGCCAATACTTTCAAGAGCCAGACAGATGGGGTGCCAGCATTGTTAGAGCCAGCCGTGTAGTGCGCCAATACTTTTTAGAGCCAGCCGTCAAGGGCGCCAGTACTTTTGAGAGCTGGCCGTGCGGGGTGCCAATACTTTTGAGCGCCGGCCAGATAGGGTGCCAATACTTCTGAGAGCCGAACAGATCGTGTGCCAATACATTTTAGAGCCAAACGTTTACGGAGGCAAAACTTTTAGAGCTTTCTCCTTAGAGGGCCAATACTTTCATAACTCAATGCAAGTCTATGGGAAATTTTCAGAATTTGAGCTTCCGTAGTGGGAATTCCGGCATTCCGATCGCTTATAAAAGTCATAGCAGACATCTCCTCAATAAGCCGATCGATTCAACACCTCGCCCATCGATCTCTGACAAACGGTGCAGGACTAGTTACGCGCCGAAAAAAAAGTGGAAGAAGAAGAATAATAACTGGAACGGTACATTTCCTGAAGAAAATGTGAGTGGTGCTTGCGTTGGCGAAACAGGGACGGGTGCCAATACTTTCCAGAGCCGACAGCGTAGGTTGCCAATACTTTCCAGAGCCGGACAGATATGGCACCAGCATTGTTAGAGCCGGCCGTGTAATGCGCCAATACATTTTAGAGCCGACTGTCAAAGGCGCCAGTACTTTTGAGAGCTGGCCGTGCGGGGTCCCAATACTTCTGAGCGCCGGCCGGAGAGTAATAATAATTATAATAATAATAATTATAATAATAATAATTATAATAATAATAAGTATGCAAGGGAACAATATTAGTGCTTTTCAAGCACCACTAATAATTATAATTAGTATGCCGAATAACAAAAGTAGTGCTTTTGAAGCACCACTAATTAAATGATCCATAGAATTAACCTGCATAAAAAATTACGATGTCTGCATAGTTTTTCTTCAAAGTGTACTTTCATTGTACTTGAAAATTGCAGCTGTAAAGTATTTGTCCACTTAAACATTTACATCTGATGGTTAACAATAAAAATTCTGTGCAGAGCTATCATATTTGTAGAATTTGATGTGGAATATTCGGTCACTGAATACTTCTCTCTTTCTCTCGTTGTGTATTAAGTATTGATGCTGCAAAAGAAGACGGATCTTTTGGTAGGCTGGTTAATGATGACCACAAGCACCCAAATGTCAGAATGCAGAAGACTGAAGTGGATGGAAGCCCACATCTTGGTCTGTTTGCTTTAACAGACTTTAAAGAAGGTGATGAAATTACCTGCAATTACGGAGGAGGAGTCTGGCCTTGGTGTAGCAAGGTATGCAGGGTATCTCCCTCTCTGTTTTCACAATTTAAAAATTATTCAAAAATAAACATTGTCTTATCCGGCAGTGTTGCAATTCATTTTTGTTGCACAACTAATTTTGTGCTTGTGCATCAACAATAAAATGAGACATTATTGTCCATCTGATCTGCTTCAGGTATTTTACTGCCACGTTTAAGCATGAACTACAAAACATGTGTGTGTCCGAATGCACCGTAATTATCCCAAAGTCTTCCAAAGTATCCCATTTCTAACCCTGAAATCATAAACTTAATTCCTATAGTGAAATAATTATTGTTTTTGTTGTATTGAACAGCATATTTCTTCTTCTAAGCATATTTCATTTTCACTTCTAAATATAATCAATTCTTCCCTAAGCAGTGGCTATGTACCTAAATCACTTAAATTAGCAGTTATTAAACCCTTGATTAAAAAACCTGATCTTGACCCGTCTCAATTGTCCAGCTATAGACCAATATCAAATCTCCCCTTCATCTCTAAGATTTTAGAAAAGGTTGTAGACAGCAGTTATGCTCGTACTTAGATAGGAATAACATTCATGAAATGTATCAGTCAGGACTTAGACCTCATCATAGCACAGAGACAGCGTTAGTTAAAGTAGTAAATGACCTTCTACTGACTTACGATCAGGGTTGTGTCTCGCTGCTTGTGTTACTCGACCTTAGTGCAGCTTTTGATACTATAGATCACACTATTCTCCTTGATAGATTAGAAAATGTTGTTGGTATTAAGGGAACAGTCCTCTCCTGGCTCAGGTCTTATCTGACCGATCGTTATCAGTTCGTAGATGTAAATGGTGAATTCTCCATGCGTACTGAGGTTACTTTTGGAGTTCCACAGGGTTCTGTTTTAGGCCCACTGCTCTTTACTTTATATATGCTACCCCTAGGTCAAATTATTCGTAAACATGGAATTAGCTTCCACTGTTATGCTGATGATACACAGTTGTATGTTTCAGCGAAGCCAGAGGACAGACATAAGCTTAGTAAAGTTGAGGATTGTGTAAAGGACATTAGACATTGGATGTTAATTAACTTCCTTCTGCTTAATTCTGATAAAACAGAAATACTTTTATTAGGCCCACGTGTAGCTAGAAGTATCCTTTCTGATCACATGGTTACTCTGGATGGTCTTTCTGTTTCATCATGTGCAGCAGTTAAAGACCTTGGAGTGATTATTGACTCCAGCCTATCATTTGATGCTCATGTAGATAATATTACTAGGATAGCCTTCTTTCATCTCAGAAATATTTCTAAAATAAGAAACATATTGTCACTACATGATGCGGAAATACTAGTTCATGCATTCGTCACCTCTAGATTAGATTACTGTAATGCCATACTGTCTGGATGTTCCAGTAGGAATATAAATAAGCTCCAATTAGTCCAGAATGCAGCTGCTAGAGTCCTAACTAGAACTAGAAGATACGACCATATCACACCGATATTATCCACACTGCATTGGCTCCCAGTAAAATCTCGCATTAATTATAAAATACTCTTATTAACCTATAAAGCACTAAACGGTCTCGCGCCACAATATCTAAGCGACCTTTTGGTTTTATATGATCCGCCACGCCTACTTAGATCAAAAGATGCAGGCTATCTGACGGTACCTCGAATAGTGAAGGCTACAGCAGGGGGAAGAGCTTTCTCTTATAGGGCCCCACAGTTATGGAACAGTCTTCCTATTAGTGTTCGGGACTCAGACACAGTCTCAGTGTTTAAGTCTAAGCTTAAAACGTATTTGTTTACTCAAGCCTACCCTGACTAGATTCTGTTCTACTTTCTCCCTCTCTCCTTTCGCCGAGCCCCACACGAATTTATGGAGATACTAGAGATCCTGATCCTTTCAGCCTCTGGATGGAGCTCAAATCTTCTTTAATTCCAGACTGCTGGGACTACGGCTGCTCTTAACACCATACAGACTTCATATAAATCCATAATGAACTTTTTCACAATATCTGTTGTTACCCAGATGAGGATGGGTTCCCTTCTGAGTCGGGTTCCTCTCAAGGTTTCTTCCTCTTAAAACATCTTAGGGAGTTTTTCCTTGCCACCGTCGCCACTCAGTGGCTTGCTCAGTTGGGATAAATTCACACCTTTAATATCTGTATACCGTGTTGATATTTCTGTAAAGCTGCTTTGAGACAATGTCTATTGTAAAAAGCGCTATACAAATAAAATTGAATTGAATTGAATTGAATTGAATATTTGCTTTCTGTTACATAATCTTGTCTGTTAATAGTTACCATACGGAGTCCCCACAAAGCATGTTTTATTCAGGTGTGTGAGGGAGTCTTGTGATAGCTGATAGGTCATTTAAACCTGAACTGTTTTATTACTGTGAATTCGTTCTGAATGCATCGTAATTATCCCAAAGTCTTCCAAAGTATCCCATTTCTAACCCTGAAATAATAAACTTAATTAATAAATAATTATTGTTTTTTTCGTATTGAACAGCATATTTGCTTTCTGTTGCATATTCCTCTTTTAGATTTTCTAAATGTCTATTAAATATGCAGATTATGGAGGAGGACACTGCTGAGAGCAATGGCCAGGAGAAACAGCAGCCATCACAGTCTACACCTTTTCTGGATCATAAATATCAGAATTGTGTAGTTTGCTGGCACTTTTAATCCTGCCTTTCAATCACATCTCTCCATAATTTCCAACATAAGCATCCCCTGGGACTCAGTAGGTTCCCTACTGCATCTTCTCCAAGAAAACCGAGTACTCTTAGTTACTATTTGGTACATATGCACAAACTGCAGTCAGAGTTTTCATTCCTGAGACTTGAAATGTAAGTTCCAGTCTGTAAGTTGCCAGACAATAATTTCTGTTGGGTGTAAAGGTGTGTGTTTGCTATGTAACTAATGTTTATTCTTACATTTAGGTAAAACATCTACTCTGAAAAAGAGGAAGGCTCGGGAAGGAAATGAGGTCCATGCAGTGGGGAGACATATGAAGACCTTCATCATGTCGTGTCGTGTCCCAGGGAAGTTGGTCTGTGAAAACTGCATTAGATCTGAGTCTTTATATCTTAAAGATAGAGACTGGCAAAGTGTCAAATTCTACGTCTATAACTGCACTGTAGCTTACAAAAGAGATATAAACAAAGATTAAATAACACTTTGATAGTAACACTTTACGTCTATATTACAGATACTGTACATCATAACATCTGTAGTAATGCTTTAATAATAAGTTACGTTACACCTCTAGCCTTTTACTTTGTAATGAAACACTCAGCATTTACTTCATAATAAACTAATCAGGAACAAATCAGGCATTTAAAATATCCATTAGGATCTTTACCTACACCGTTATGTTGAATTAGATCAAATTGGTTTGGGCGGCCTTCTTCCAGTGGGTCCTTATGCAGGTGACTGACAAGTTCATGAGTAAGCCTATTGGGCAATAAAAGCTTCAGTGTGCTACCCATTTACATGTTTAGACTGCCTGGAATCAAAATTAGCTACCTCAACATACATTATTAAGTTGTTACTGTCACTTTTTAGCTTAGTCAGTTAAGTGGATATAGAATAAAGAAAAAATTATGTTTATGACATTTGGTTGTGTGTCTGTGTTTGGCTAGTATCTTTATTTTCTCAATATGTTTAACTTTGAGCTGGCTATATGTAGTAAGCAGAAGTGTTATGTCAAACTTAAATGAGTCCAAGTTCATTCACGGCACATGTGAGCTTAGTAGTTCTGCACTTTAATGGGCAAATATTTGTTGTCTTTTACAGTAAAGAAGCTCAAGACTCAAGTTGTCTTTATAATGTTGAATAGACAGGGTTTTTTCATCTGACTGACAATTTTTCACTTGATTAGAGATCCAGACCAATAAACAAATCCTTCATACAGCTAAAATATCAAAAGGATGAGTTTCTTTGTCATTTTGACTTGCCAAAATGACTGGGGATAGTGTTAATTTGTGATGCATGCCTGTGATAAATAAGTGAGGTTCAGTACAGCTAGCACCTCTACTTTTTTTTTTACAATTAAGAACAACTGTTCAATATAATTTCATGAGAAGCTTAAACCTTCAAATAGAGAAAATACACATCATATCTGCTTTACAGACAGCCCTCTAAATTAGACATACTTAGTTTTTAATTTTGTATAAATTATTATAAAGTTAAATTGACAACTTTGTTTTATTAAACCATGTCCCCTTGTTGTTATATAAACTACCTGATCTGTGTGTATGCAGATTAACTATCTAGTGATGTCCCCTCTACAACATGAAAACCAGCTAATTTGCTGTGTATGCAAATTAGGTCCCCATTAATGATGAGTTCTTATGTCCACATTAGGTGTGAAAAAACCAAGCACAGAAATTTTGTGATTTAAATTCAGAATTTGAGATGATGTGTGTTCTCAGGCTTAAATTATACATGCCTGATTCTTTTCATATCTGTAGGACGTCAGGAAAGTGGTGTCCCCACAATACATGGGTGGGACTACTGACCCCAGAATGTTCTAATTACAAGTGTGTGTGTGTGTGTGTGTGTGTGTGTGAGAGAGAGAGTGTGTTAAAGGTACAGGAGCAGTCTGGCTGTGCAGCTACAGTAAATGTTAATAATAATAATAATAATAATAATAATAATAATAATAATAATAGGACGTTATTTAAAAGCTCATGCAGCTGATGTGATTTTTATTTAGTAGTTAATTTAACATGCTATGCTAACATGTAAACAATAAGATAATATTACCTGACGTCCATTTTACACTCAATATTGTCTGTTTCTGTTCTATTTCACCAACAAAAATATTTCCAAACAAAGCCACAGCAGGTCCTGCTCCTTTTTCCTCCTAATTCCCTCATTTCTCCATGTTGGGATTAATAAAGTATTATCTTATCTCATCTTTTGTTCAAATGGGAGATTTCTGATTTATTTTATTTATTTTGTTTATTTTTAAATAGGAGACTTTTTAATACTTTTATTAAAAAATGGCTTCATGTTTCAATTATAATGAACCATTTGTTCAAACAAAAATGTTTTCAGTCCGTTATGGATCATTGTAACTGATGATGTTGTTATTATTATTATTATTATTATTATTATTATTATTAATAATAATAATAATAATAATAATGCTAATGCTGATGTGGTGTCCTGTCCTCTGACTTCTGTGTGTGAGACAAACGCACTCGTATTTCTGTTACATGGGAAACTTTAGGTGTATTATGGCTCTGTGTGTGTGTTTGAGGTCAGTGTTCTGATATATCATCATTTCTCCCCCAGGTTGAGTTGGTGTTTTCTCACAGCGGAAAGCTGTAGAGTTCTGTCCTCAGTTCTCAGATCAAACTCCTCCAGACTGAGAGAACTGAACCTGAGTGACAATAACCTGCAGGATTCAGGAGTGAAGCTGCTCTCTGCTGGACTGGAGAATCCACACTGTACCCTGGAGATACTGAGGTACACACACACACACACACTGTACACTGGAGGTACACACACACACACACACACAAACACACACACTCACATACTCACAAACACACATCCAGTTTCCATCTGTGGTGATTGTAATTGTAGTGATGTACAGTGCATCCAGAAAGTATTCACAGCACTTGACTTTTTCCACATTTTGTGATGTTAGTCTTATTCCAAAATGGATTAAATTCATTATTTTCCTCAATATTCTACAAACAATACCCCATAATGACAACGTGAAATAAGTTTGTTTGAAATCTTTGAAAATTTATTAAAAATAAAAAACAAAAAAAGCACATGTACATAAGTATTCACAGAGTTTGCCATGACACTCAAAATTGAGCTCAGGTGCATCCTGTTTCCACTGATCATCCTTCAGATGTTTCTACAACGTGATTGGAGTCCACCTGTGGTAAATTCAGTTGATTGGACATGATTTGGAAAGGCACACACCTGTCTATATAAGGTCCCACAGTTAACACTGCATGTCAGAGCACAAACCAAGCCACGAAGTGCAAGGAACTGTCTGTAGACCTCCGAGACAGGATTGTATGGAGGCACAGATCTGGGGAAGGGTACAGAAACATTTCTGCAGCATTGAAGGTCCCAATGAGCACAGTGACCTCCATCATCCATAAATGGAGGAAGTCTGGAACCAGCAGGACTGTTCCTAGAGCTGGCTGCCCGGCCAAACTGAGCAATCGGGGGAGAAGGGCCTTAGTCTGGGAGGTGACCAGAAACCCGATGGTCACTCTGACAGAGCTCCAGCGTGTCTCTGTGGAGAGAGGAGAACCTTCCAGAAGAACAACCATCTCTGCAGCACTCCACCAATCAGGCCTGTATGGTAGAGTGGCCAGACGGGAGCCACTCCTCAGTAAAAGGCACATGACAGATCACCTGGAGTTTGCCAAAAGGCACCTGAAGGACTCTCAGACCATGATGAAACAAAGATTGAAGTCTTTGGCCTGAATGGCAAGCGTCATGTCTGGAGGAAACCAGGCACCAGTCATTACCTGGCCAATACCATCCCTACAGTGAAGCATGGTGGTGGCAGCATCATGCTGTGGGGATGTTTTTCAGCGGCAGGAAGTGGGAGACTAGTCAGGATCGAGGGAAAGATGAATGCAGCAATGTACAGAGACATTCAATTCAATTCAGTTTTATTTGTATAGCGCTTTTTACAATAGACTGTCTCAAGGCAGCTTTACAGAAATATCAACAGCGTATACAGATATTAAAGGTGCGAATTTATCCCAACTGAGTGGCGACGGTGGCAAGGAAAAACTCCCTAAGATGTTTTAAGAGGAAGAAACCTTGAGAGGAACCCGACTCAGAAGGGAACCCATCCTCATCTGGGTAACAACAGATAGTGTGAAAAAGTTCATTATGGATTTATATGAAGTCTGTATGGCGTTAAGAGCAGCCGTAGTCCCAGCAGTCTGGAATTAAAGAAGATTTGAGCTCCATCCAGAGGCAGAAAGGATCTGGATCTCTAGTATCTCCATAAATTCGTGTGGGGCTCGGTGAAAGGAGAGAGGGAGAAAAAAGATTATTATGACTGCGAAGTAGTAGAACAGAATCTAGTCAGGGTAGGCTTGAGTAAACAAATACGTTTTAAGCCTAGACTTAAACACTGAGACTGTGTCTGAGTCCCAAACACTAATAGGGAGACTGTTCCATAACTGTGGGGCTCTATAAGAGAAAGCTCTTCCCCCTGCTGTAGCCTTCACTATTCCAGGTACTGTCAGATAGCCTGCATCTTTTGATCCAAGTAGACGTGGCGGATCATATAAAACCAAAAGGTCGCTTAGATATTGTGGCGCGAGACCATTTAGTGCTTTATAGGTTAATAAAAGTATTTTATAGTTAATGTGAGATTTTACTGGGAGCCAATGCAGTACTGATAATATCGGTGTGATGTGGTCGTATCTTCTAGTTCTAGTTAGGACTCTAGCAGCTGCATTCTGGACTAACAGGAGTTTATTTATATTCCTACTGGAACATCCAGACAGTATGGCATTACAGTAATCTAATCTAGAGGTGACGAATGCATGAACTAGTATTTCCGCATCATGTAGTGACAATATGTTTCTTATTTTAGAAATATTTCTGAGATGAAAGAAAGCTATCCTAGTAATATAATCTACATGAGCATCAAATGATAGGCTGGAGTCAATAATCACTCCAAGGTCTTTAACTGCTGCACATGATGAAACAGAAAGACCATCCAGAGTAACCATGTGATCAGAAAGAATACTTCTAGCTACACGTGGGCCTAATAAAAGTATTTCTGTTTTATCAGAATTAAGCAGAAGGAAGTTAATTAACATCCAATGTCTAATGTCCTTTACACAATTCTCAACTTTACTAAGCTTCTGTCTGTCCTCTGGCTTCGCTGAAACATACAACTGTGTATCATCAGCATAACAGTGGAAGCTAATTCCATGTTTACGAATAATTTGTCCTAGGGGTAGCATATATAAAGTAAAGAGCAGTGGGCCTAAAACAGAACCCTGTGGAACTCCAAAAGTAACCTCAGTACGCATGGAGAAATAACCATTTACATCTACGAACTGATAACGATCGGTCAGATAAGACCTGAGCCAGGAGAGGACTGTTCCCTTAATACCAACAACATTTTCTAATCTATCAAGGAGAATAGTGTGATCTATAGTATCAAAAGCTGCACTAAGGTCGAGTAACACAAGCAGCGAGACACAACCCTGATCGTAAGTCAGTAGAAGGTCATTTACTACTTTAACTAACGCTGTCTCTGTGCTATGATGAGGTCTAAGTCCTGACTGATACATTTCATGAATGTTATTCCTATCTAAGTACGAGCATAACTGCTGTCTACAACATTTTCTAAAATCTTAGAGATGAAGGGGAGATTAGATATTGGTCTAAAGCTGGACAATTGAGACGGGTCAAGATCAGGTTTTTTAATCAGGGGTTTAATAACTGCTAATTTAAGTGATTTAGGTACATAGCCAGTGCTTAGGGAAGAATTGATTATATTTAAAAGTGGTTCAATTACTCCTGGACCAATCTGTTTAAACAAACATGTAGGTACGGGATCTAGTATGCAAGTTGATGAATTGGCTGAAGAGATTAATGTAGCCATACCATGGACACTGACACGCCCCCATACCATGACAGACGCTGGCTTTTGGACCTGATTCTGATCACAGCTTGGATGGTCCTTTTCCTCTTTGGCTCGGAGAACACGACGGTTGTTTTTCCAAAAACTATTTAAAATGTCGACTCATCAGACCACAAAACAAGATTCCAATGTGCTACTGTCCATCTTAGATAAGACCGAGCCCAGAGAAGTGGTCGGAGCTTCGGGACAATGTATGGCCTCTGCTTTACGTAGTAAACCTTAACCTGCATCTGTGGATGCAGCGGCGAATACTGTCGACTGACTAAGGTTTACCAAAGTATTCCCGAGCCCATGTCAGGATCTTCATTACAGACTCATGATTGTTTTTAAGACAGTGACGTCTGAGGGAGCGGAGATCATGCGCATTCAGAAGTGGTTTTATGCCTCGCCCTTTACGCACCGAGATTTGGGGTTGTCTAATGTCACTACATGATGCAGAAATACTAGTTCATGCATTCGTCACCTCTAGATTAGATTACTGTAATGCCTTACTGTCTGGATGTTCCAGTAGGAGCATAAACAAACTCCAGTTAGTCCAGAATGCAGCTGCTAGAGTCCTAACTAGAACCAGAAGATACGACACATCACCCCGATCTTATCCACACTGCACTGGCTCCCAGTGAAATCTCACACTGATTATAAAATACTGTTATTAACCTATAAAGCACTGAATGGTCTCACGCCATGCAACTTTGATCAAAAGATGCAGACTCTCTGATGAAACGTTGAATAGTGTTTTTGTAAAATGATGTTGAAACACAGACACACACACACAGAGATATTTAAAATAACAGAGAATGCCACACAAGTTATTATAATTTATGAATGCACAGTCAAAGATTGAACATTTACATTTAGACAGCTTTACCATAAAATGGCAGTTGATTTGTGTAAGTGTGTGAGGAATAGTCTGTAATATATCACACAGACGTGTGTGTGTGTGTGTGTGTGTGTGTGTGTGTGTGTGTGTGTGTGTGTGTGTGTGTGTGTGTGTGTGTGTAAAGGCATTAAATAAATGTTTTTTTTATTTTTTTTATTAGTATGCTAGATGTAGTATGCTAGAGTACGAGGCGTATGAGTTCCACTCTGCTCTGTGAAATCCACCTTCATCTTCTGTTTCTCCATCACTGCCTCCAGCTCTGTTGCCTTTCTGACATCCTGAGAAAAAACACTCATCATTTATACACATCATTAGCGTGTGTGTGTGTGTGTGTGTGTGTGTGTGTGTGTGTGTGTGTGTGTGTGTGTGTGTGTGTGTGTGTGTGCGTATGTGTGTGTTTACCTCCAGCAGTGCCTTCTGTACGGCAACTTGGCTGTACACCCTCGCTCCTTCTTCAGGAATGACAGCGCGAAGTTCCTCTTTATTCAGAGAGAATAGCTGAGCTCCTGTTCACACACAAAGACACTGTGTAGTCCTACACACACACACACACACACACACACACACACACACACACACAGATATTAATAAATTAATAGATAATATTTTATAAAAATTTGACAAGAGGCAGTGATTCACACAGGCCACTATAGGGAGCCGGAGCACAGACTGCCCTTTTACTAGACCATTAAAAATAAAGAGAATTAGAGTCACACCAGTAACTTTGTTCCAACAAGAGTAACACACACTTTCTGTCAAACTGTCAATCAAAGTAGTGTGTGCTGATTTATAGCCCTTTGTGCTTCTCAGGCCGACATTTCTGTAAGTGGCCTAATTCATGACCGGGGTGGGGGGGGTAACCCTATCGATTGTATCAGTGGGTCAATCTAGCTCCTGTGTGTCTGGGCAGTGGTGGAGAGGGGTGTGTGGGGGAGTAGCCCCCCAACAAAGGTGTTCATGTTAATGAGTCTGTTTTTTTTGTTTGTTTGTTTGTTTTTTTTTTTTTGTTTTTTTTTTTTTTGGGGGGGGGGGGGTGAAATACGTCTGAAAAGAGTATCAATGGTTAATATGGGGATGTGTTTGTGTTACTGTGTGGCGTTATTCTGTTTGTGTAAACACACTGTTAGAAAAGCATGATGTTTGAATGTGTACATATAGGAGTAGAATATTTGTTTGTGAAATAAATGAAAACAATTGTTGATTATGTTTTTAGGAGCCTGGTTTGCCTTTGAATAAAAAGTGTAGGAGGTAAAGCGTTTTTTATTTATTTATTTATTTATTTATTTATTTTTATAAAGATTTTGTTTAAAATAATTGTGTGTATTACATACATTCTAAACACAAACCTTTAGCATGTAAAAATGATTAAAAGAGCTGTTTAAAAAGAATCGTGCGTATTACATGACTTCTAAACAAAGATCCTTACGAGGTAAAAATGTTAAAGTGCTGGCTAAAAGAATCTCCGTAATGTTTAAACTAGAAGACAAAAAACTGAATCACCTCTCTCTCTCTCTCTCTCTCTCTCTCTCTCTCTCTCTCTCTCTCTCTCTCTCTCTCTAAACCCCGCCCATACATACATGTTTCAGACACACCTCTCTCTCTCTCTCTCTCTCTCTCTCTCTCTAAACCCCACCCATACATACATGTTTCAGACACCTCTCTCTCTCTCTCTCTCTCTCTAAACCCCGCCCATACATACATGTTTCAGACACACCTCTCTCTCTCTCTCTCTCTCTCTCTCTCTCTCTCTCTCTAAACCCCGCCCATACATACATGTTTCAGACACCTCTCTCTCTCTCTCTCTCTCTCTCTCTCTCTCTCTCTCTCTCTAAACCCCTGACCAACAGTTTGTAGGTAGTCTAATTTATGATCTTTGTGTTCTCCTGAGCAACAGTTTGTAGGTAGTCTAATTTATGATCTTTGTGTTTTCCTGACCAACAGTTTGTAGGTAGTCTAATTTATGATCTTTGTGTTTTCCTGAGCAAGAGCTTTGTGTGGAGACACTTATTTTATGACCGGGGGTGGTGGTGTAATCCTATCAGTATGTTTATGATAATGAGTTGGGGTCTGGGGGTGTTGTTGGCTTTACGATACCCCCAGCAATAGGTGGACTCTATGTTTAAAAGTGGAGTGAGTTACACAGAAGTCTCTAAGATCTCGGCTGTGTACCAGTGTTTGCACTGTGTGATTTAAACGAACCTACGGCTTCTCATTTTAGCACCGCTAAAGTTTTATTTTTATTTTGAGGAATACTTCAAAGAGGAGGTGGCTGTCTATCGTAACAGTAAGTGTTTTATTAGTGGTGCTTGAAAAGCACTACTATTGTTCTCTTGCATACTTATTATTATTATTATTATTATTATTATTATTATTATTATTCCACTTTTTTTTGGAGCGTAACTAGTCCTGCACCGTTTGTCGGAGATCGACGGGTGAGGTGTTGAATCGATCGGCTTATTGAGGAGAGGTGTGCTATGACTTTTATAAGCGATTTATAAAGCGATTTATAAAGAATTCCCGCTACGGAAGCTCAAATTCTGAAAATTTCCAATAGACTTGCATTGAGTTATGAAAGTATTGGCCCTCTAAGGAGAAAGCGCTAAAGGTTTTGCCTCTGTACACGTTCGGCTCTAAAATGTATTGGCACACGATCTGTTCGGCTCTAAAATGTATTGGCACCCTATCCGGCCGGCGCTCAAAAGTATTGGGACCCCGCACGGCCAGCTCTCAAAAGTACTGGCACCCTTGACAGTTAGCTCTAAAAAGTATTGGCGCACTACAAGGCCGGCTCTAACAATGCTGGCGCCCTATCTGTCTGGCTCTCGAAAATATTGGCACCCTATTTGTCCGGCTTTAAAAGTATTAGCACCCTAAACAGCCAGTATACTGCTAACACATGCTAGCAACATGCCAGCATGATGCTAAAACATGCTAAAACATATAAGCATGATGCTAAAACGTGCAAGCATGATGCTAAAACGTGCAAGCATGATGCTAAAACATGTTAGCATGATGCTACAACTAGCTAGCATGATATTAAACAAGCTAGCATGATGCTAAAACAAGCTAGCATGATGCTAAAACGTGCAAGCATGATGCTAAAACGTGCAAGCATGATGCTAAAACGTGCAAGCATGATGCTAAAACGTGCAAGCATGATGCTAAAACGTGCAAGCGTGATGCTAAAACGTGCAAGCGTGATGCTAAAACGTGCAAGCGTGATGCTACAACAAGCTAGCGTGATGCTACAACAAGCTAGCGTGATGCTACAACAAGCTAGCGTGATGCTAAAACATGCTAGCGTGATGCTAAAACATGTTAAAACATGCTAGCATCAAGCTAAAACCTTCTAGCAACCTATCCATCCGGCTCTCGAAAGTATTGGCGCCCAATCCAAATTTTGCCAGTGCAAGCACCACTCACATTTTCTTCAGGAAATGTACCGGTCTAGTTATTATAATAATAATTATTATTCTTCCACTATTTTTTGGCGCGTAACTTCTCTCGTGTTTGTCGGAGATCGACGGGTGAGGTGTCGAATCGATCGGCTTATTGAGCAGAGGTGTGCTATGACTTTTATAAGCGATCAGAATGCGGGAATTCCCACTACGGAAGCTCAAATTCTGAAAATTCCCCACAGACTTGCATTGAGTTTCGAAAGTATTGGCCCTCTAAACAGAAAGCTTTTAAAAAATTGCCTCGTACACATTTGGCTCTAAAATGTATTGGCACACGATCTGTTCAGCTCTCAGAAGTATTGGCACCCTATCTGGCCGCCTCTCAAAAGTATTGGCACCCCGCACAGTCTACTCTCAAAAGTACTGGCACCCTTGATGGTCAGCTCTAAAAGGTATTGGCGCACTACACGGCCAGCTCCAACAGTGCTTGCGCCCTATCTGTCCGGCTCTCAAAAGTATTGGCGCCCTTCGCCATCGGCTCTTGAAAGTATTGGCACCCCATTCCTGTTTTGCCATGGCAAGCACCATCCACATTTTCTTCAGGAAATGTACCGGTCTAGTTATTATTATAATTAATGGTGCTTGAAAAGCACTACTATTGTTCTTCGGCAAACTTAGTATTAATAATAATAATAATAATATTATTATTATTATTATTATTATTATTATTATTATTATTAATGGTGCTTGAAAAGCACTATTATTGTTATTTGGCAAACTTATTATAATTCTTCTTCTTCTTCCACTTTTTTTTCGGTGCGTAACTAGTCCTGCACCGTTTGTCGGAGATCGACGGTTGAGGTGTCGAATCGATCGGCTTATTGAGGAGAGGTGTGCTCTGTATTATGGAAGCGATCGGAATGTCGGCATTCCCGGTACGGAAGCTCAAAGTCGGAGAATTTCCCATAGACTTGCATTGAGTTGTGAAAGAATTGGCGCTCTACACCGCCAGCTCTAAAAGAATTGCCTCCATACACGCCCGGCTCTAAAAAGTATTGGCAACCAATCTGTCCGGCTCTCAGAAGTATTGGCGCCCTATCTGGCCGACTCTCAAAAGTATTGGCACCGACCATGGCTGGCTCTCCAAAGTATTTCCGCCCTACACGGCCAGCTCTAAAAAGTATAGCTGCACTACACGGCCGGCTCTCCGAAGTATTGACGCCCATCGCGTCCAGCTCTCAAAAGTATTGGCATCCTACACCGGCAACTGTCAAAAGTATTGGCACCCCACTCTTCTGGCTGTCAAAAGTATTGGCACTCTACGCTTCCGGCTATCGAAAGTATTGGCGCCTGATCCGAATTTTGCCATGTCAAGCAGCACACATTTTCTTCAGGAAATGTACTGGTCTAGTTTATTATTATTATTATTATTATTATTATTATTATTGTTGTGTATGTGTGTCTGTCTTATTATTTCTGTGTCTGTGTTATTATTTCAGACATCAGATATCTCTCATGTATATTAAATGTTTTCTACACATTTGATCATTTTAGAAAATGTTTGAAGGATTTTTACACGCACCCCTGCTCTCATCAGACAGAACCTCAATTGGGAAACACTGGCTTAGTTACTCGTCTGACCAATGTGTTTAACTTACTCTCCATCATCACTTTTATTCTGAGTAACATTCATTATTCACACAAAAACTACTTACACACCAATCCTCACTAATATCAGGATACTCGCTCTCATTAAGGGAAAACCAGAAAAAATACATTTCTGCAGATATTTCAGTAAACTTACTCAGTGTATGAGTTCTGCTTCTTTATCTAATGATCTGCTGAGTGTTTCTAGCTCCTGTTATTTTATTTTAGTTTATATATTTGTATAGAGCTCTGACAGTTGTTTGTGCACAGCTGAATGAAGTCACGAGATAATAAATGAAGGTAATGAAATGATAATGTGTGTGATGTAGATTTTACCAGACTTTTAATTCTGTTCTCTGTATTTGCAGCGTTTTCAGGCTTATACTTTCAGTATTTACAGGCCTTTGCTCGATGAATCAGAAAGCTGTCTGATAACAAACCATATCTCTGTGTGTGTGTGTTTATTACCCTACCTCACTGCCCCTCCCCCTCTGCAGAATAAACGGTTAGGAAGTGAAAGTGAAAGTCGTCTCCATTTTGTGTGGAGGGGAAAATACAGCATTTCAGGAGTAAAAACGCAGTGAGTATCTACATCTAATGCTATAATATATAAACACACTGAATGTGCACTAGATGCAGAAGAGTTTTGTGGGTTTGTACTGAAGTTTGAATGTACACAGGTTGTTTTATGACTTGACACAGAGACTATTTCCTGTAAGTGAACTCTGTGCTGATACAGGGGTTGATTTAACACACCGATGTTGGAGTGAAGTAAACGTGTGTCCTGCTGTAATCTGGAGAAGGAGACATGACCTCCAACATGAGTGTGTCTGGAGAACAGGACTTAAAGAGAGACGAGAGGTGAGTTACTTTTCCATTCACCAGCAATAAACACACACCGTCTCATGGAACAGATCTGTATCTCTAAACACTCACTAGTTAACAGAGGAACTAGACTTTGGTTTAAGGTGTTTAATAGCAGTGAATATATCACTGATCTGATATAAGAACAGTTTAGAGGAATCATTCACTGAGAGAAGAGTAAAAAGGACTGTGTAATGTGGAGGAGAAGAGCAGCGTAGCTTTGAGTCAGTGAACTCTACAGGCTTTAAGACCCAGCTGAGTCAGTTATCTGTGATTGGGACTCCTGACATCAGTGTAATTCCTGAGGTATGGGGCGTGTCTCCTGTTTGAATAAGTGTGCAGACTGGAGCTGAATTAAAAAGATGGAATTATTGGTGTTTAATGATGAACACATTGTGTAACAGTGCTGAGACAGCAGAGTATTAATTATTGCTGATATTTCTGTTTAATTCTAGAATGATGGAGGGAAAGAGATCAGACTCACCAGAACCCAGCTGTGTGTCCATGAAGAGTGACGCGTCAATGAATCGTCCAGTTCACTTCAGAGACGGAGCCAGTTCTCCTGATGTGAGGTCAGTACAGTGAGGTGTTTTACAGCAGTGTTCCACCTGATCAAACTCACTGGTCTCATTCTGAAGCCCTTCATGATCTTTATCAGGTGTTGAAGCAGTAAAACACTAAACTGTGCAGTGCTGCAGCTCTCGGACTGGCAGTGAGGAAAACTGCTTTAAGAGTTCAGTTCAGCCTGCAGTCCCTGAGCTGGAGGGTCTGTGGTGCTACACAACAACATTTACACCTGGGACATTAATGACTAGATCACTGTTTTATTCATAAACATGTTAGTGTCAGTGAGAAATCCTGAAATCAGTGTATTGTGTTAAGAGGATAGTGTTAAATATCTGTCTCTGTATGTATTAGTGTGTGTTGTGCAGCTATGAATACATATAGTCTATATCACATCATGTGTTTTATTTCTTCACAGACCACAACAGAAGACATCAAACCTCAGCAGAAATCAGCTGGACTCCATATTCAAGGTGTGTGTCTTTTTAATGTGTGTAACTTGTGTATGAGCAGGTTGCAGGTTTTTTATTTAAGATCATGACAATTTACAGATTTATTGATGTGCAGCAGCATTATGGGTAATCAGGCAGAATTTCAGCTGTAACTGCGGGAATAGAAAGAGACTTTTATTCTTTTCATAAAATAAAAGCATCTCTGTGTGTAACATTATAATATTTAGATGTGTTCCTGTGTGTTTCTAAGCAGGAGCTGGAACACAAAGTCATCACTCTGATGAAGAATGAACTGAAGAGGTTTAGGAAGCTCCTGAGTCCAGATTACCCAGCATGCACTGAGAGGGAGTTGGAGGATGAGGAGGATCTGCACAGTGTCAGAGAGGGAGCGCTGAAGATCACACTGCACGTCCTGAAGAACATGAACCACACAGATCTCGCTAACACACTGCACAACAGTAAGAGCTCTGAGTCATGGCTTTATTCCATCAGGTTCACTTCAGAGAGAGGAAATAGTTTTAGATAGGAACACTTTTAGTTTGAAGTTCGAGTTTAGTATCATGTACATCTGCTGCGTTTCTGTTCTGTTCGTGGTCCAGCTTGTGGTGACTCTGTACAATGGTCCTGTTCCTTCAGGAATATTTACTACATGAATCAGGAATGAACAGCAGCATTTGAATTTGACATTTAATCCTGTGTTCAGTGATTTTACATTAATTCATCTTATTACTTTGTTTATTAGAGTCTGTGGCCCCTGTGTATCAGACAAAGCTGAAATCCAGCCTGAGAGAGAAGTTTAAAAGAATTAATGAAGGAATCTCACAGCATGGAAGCTCAGCACTTCTGAATGAGATCTACACAGATCTCTACATCACAGAGGGTTGGAGTGGAGACGTCAATAATGAACATGAGGTGAGACAGATTGAGACAGCGTCCAGGAGACCAGCAGCACAGGAGACACCCATCAAATGTAATGATCTCTTTAAAGACAAGTCCATCAGAAGAGTGCTGACTAAAGGAGTTGCTGGAATTGGAAAAACAGTCTCTGTGCAGAAGTTCATTCTGGACTGGACTGAAGGAAAAGCAAATCAGGACGTCACCTTCATGTTTCCACTTCCCTTTCGAGAGCTGAATCTGATGAAGCAGAAACATCTCAGTCTGATGGATCTTCTTCATCACTTTTTCCCTGAAATGAGAAAACTACAGTTAATAGACTCCTACAAAGTGGTGTTGATCTTTGATGGTCTGGATGAGTGTCGACTTCCTCTAAATTTCCAGAAGAATGAGAGACTGTGTGATGTGACAGAGTCGGTCTCAGTGGATGTGCTGCTGACGAACCTCATCAAGGGGAATCTGCTTCCCTCTGCTCACCTCTGGATAACCTCTCGACCAGGAGCAGCCAATCAGATCCCTCCTGAGTGTGTAGACCAGGTGACAGAGGTACGAGGGTTCAGTGATCCTCAGAAAGAGGAGTACTTCAGGAAGAGGATCAGTGATCAGAGCCTGGCCAATAAAATCATCTCACACATGAAGTCTTCAAGAAGCCTCTACATCATGTGCCACATCCCAGTCTTCTGCTGGATCTCAGCCACTGTTCTAGAGAGAATGTTGGGTGAAGCAGAGAGTGGAGAGATCCCCAAGACTCTGACTCAAATGTTCACACACTTCCTGATCTTTCAGATCAAACACAAGGACCAAAAGTACCATCAGAAATGTGACCCTGATCCTCAGCAGACCACAGAGAGTATCCTGGCACTGGGAAAACTGGCTTTCCAACAGCTGGAGAAAGGAAACCTGATCTTCTATGAGGAAGACCTGAGAGAGTGTGGCATTGATGTAAGAGAAGTGTCGGTGTACTCAGGAGTGTGTACCCAAATCTTCAGAGAGGAGTTTGGGCTTCACCTGGGGAAGGTGTTCAGCTTTGTACATCTGAGTGTTCAGGAGTTTCTGGCTGCTTTATATGCATTTTTCTGCTTTATTTTTAGAAAGACAAATGTGTTAGTGGAGCAAAGCACTGGACTTTTTAATTTCTTCAGAAAGTCAGACATGTGTGATCTCCTCAGGAGTGCAGTGGACAAGGCCTTACAGAGTGAGAACGGACACCTGGACCTCTTCCTCCGCTTCCTTCTGGGTCTCTCACTGGAGTCCAATCAGACTCTCTTACGAGGTTTAATGCCCCAGACAGGAAGCAGCTCTCACAGCACACAGGAAACAGTCGAGTACATCAAGGAGA
The DNA here is from genome assembly GCF_001660625.3 of Ictalurus punctatus. NCBI lineage: Eukaryota > Metazoa > Chordata > Actinopteri > Siluriformes > Ictaluridae > Ictalurus > Ictalurus punctatus. The sequence goes on from NW_026521087.1 coordinate 1,380,268, forward strand.
AGATCAGGGAGAATCCATCTCCAGAGAAATCCATCAATCTGTTCCACTGTCTGAATGAACTGAATGATCATTCTCTAGTGCAGGAAGTACAGACTTACCTGAACAGAGGAGGTCTCAGTCGTCTCAGTGGAACCAGACTCTCTCCTGCTCAGTGGTCAGCTCTGGTGTTTGTGTTACTGAACTCAGATCAGGAGCTGGATGAGTTTGATTTGTGGAAATATGACCCATCAGAGGAATGTCTTCTGAAGCTGCTGCCAGTGGTCAAAGCCTCCAGAAGAGCTGTGTGAGTATTTTTATTTATAAATGTATTACTGCATGGTTTATTATTTTAATGTAACACTGAACTGCACTGTTTGGATTAATGCTGGTTAATAATTACTCTAATCATCTTTAAACAAACCTCTGGTACTGTTACAGAAGAGTTTCACTTTTTACACCAACACGTTACGTCTGCACTGAGGGCGGGGCCATGTGGACAAAACCTTCTATCACCATTTATTACCTTTTCTCTAAAACTGATGAAGAAATGATCTCTACAGAATAACTGCATGTATTCATCACTGCTTTCTGATCATTTTGTGATCTAAACACCAGTGAAAGGCACTTTTTCTTTTCTCCTTTCGTTTGAAAGTGACATTGAACAGAACTTCACAAACGAGAAGAGAAACAGAACACTGTCACCATGGGAACAATATGAATACAACATGTGACACTGGTGATATAGAGGATATAGGAAAATATCTATCAATAGACATGACTGATTATTCTATTTTCTGCTCCTATGATGTGTATCAGCGTATCACACCGCCCAATCTGCACTGAGGGACACACGTGAGAGTGTCGTGGAAAACAATCTTTCCAACCTAAGTTAAACACTTCAGAGACAGAGGGTTTGTAGATGCCAAAGGTCATCAAACTTTATTGAAACAACAAAGTGAGACAGTCTGCAGAAAGTCTGAATTATACACACACACACACGTGTCTTTATATACTTTTCTGAAGCAGTAAACTTATCCCTAGGCGGGGCATTAACCTCTTCTTTCTAAAAACAAACCAATCTCCATCGCCTTCATGAATTATTCATATCTATATGATACCTTACATTTGTGGTGCATGCGTTGTCAGTTGGATTTTCTTAAAGGTTTTATTGGGACAAGGTCATTTTTTGCAGCGCATGCACCTTGCGTTGAATTTTCTGAAAGGTTTCATCAGGACAGGATTTTTACCCCGTCCCAGATTTCCCCCTTATACCTTAATGACCTTCTGGCTTTAGTCCCAGCCTGGTACACTTCATCCTGGAAGTCTGATCTGTTATTGTGACACTGGTATTGAAGCTGAAAGGGCTTTGATTGGAAACACAGTTCTGGTGAATGTCTAATTGTTCATTTATTGCCAGAGTAAAGCTGCTTTAGACAAAACACGCGGTTCTTCTAACTCCGTTTACACAGGACATACAGAGATGCAGAAAAACACCTGATGTTCAGTAACACATAGACGTCTTCTAACTCACTACACACTTACAATAGAACTTGATTAAAACTCTTCTGTGCTTTTTCACTTTCGCACCGACCTTGTTTGGTTTGGACCGATCAGACTTTCTCTTTAGATTGGATCTGGTGTGGGATTAGTTTACAGGATGAAAGAGGATTGTCCTCGAGGACGGATTTCCAGTTAGCAAAAACATCATAATAATCCCTCTGTGCAGATCAAGGGATACGTCCTGTTTATAACTTTAATCCCCAACAAAACATGTGTGAATATTTACCATAAACAAACAAACAAATAAACAAACAAACAAATAATGCATGCACTGTGTGAGATGGATTTCCAGTTAGCAAATTAACTCGTTAACTTACTCCCCACACACACACACACACACACACACACACACACACACTTTTTTTTTACATCCCTTAAAAATGGTTTCCATTATTCAAACAAAAACCCTTCTGTTTTCATTTCAATAATAATAATAATAATAATAATAATAATAATAATAGTAATAATAATAATAATAATAATAATAATAATAATAATAATGCTGATGTGGTGTCCTGTCCTCTGATTTGTGTGTGTGAGAGAAACACACTCACATTTCTGTTACATGGTAAAGAGTAAGTGTATTATGGCTGTGTGTGTGTTTGAGATCAGTGTTCTGATATTTCATCATTTCTCTTCCAGGCTGTGTGTGTGTGATCTGACAGAGGAAAGCTGTAGAGTTCTGTCCTCAGTTCTCAGATCAAACTCCTCCAGACTGAGAGAACTGGACCTGAGTGACAATAACCTGCAGGATTCAGGAGTGAAGCTGCTCTCTGCTGGACTGGAGAATCCACACTGTACACTGGAGATACTGAGGTACACACACACACACACACACACACACACACACACACACACACTAACTCACTCACACACACACACACACACACACACACACACACACACACAGTTTCCCTCTGTGGTGACTGTAATTGTAGTGATGTGATATTGTCATTGTTGTGTGTGTGAGATGAGAGTAAATGTTGTGTATATAAAGATTTTGTGTAGTGGATGTTTTCAGAGCTAAAACTGAGTGTGTTAAGTGTGAGAAGGTTTTCTTTCTTGCAGGATGTGGAACTGCAGGATTACAGATGAAGGTTGTGCTGCTCTGGCTTCTGCTCTGAGGTCAAACTCCTCATCACACCTGAGAGAACTGGATCTGAAGGGTAATAATCCAGGAGAATCAGGAGTGAAGCTGCTCTCTGATCTACTGAAGGATCCACACTGTAACCTGGAGACACTACAGTGAGTTACTGATTACTGTCTCTTTACTCTACTGTATCATACTGAATAATGTGTGTGTGTGTGTGTGTGTGTGTGTTTATGCTGATGTTCTTCTCTGTCTTACAGCATTAACTATAATAAACTCACCAGGACTGGCGTATGACGGGAGTCTCACCTCAAACCTCTTCTCCAGGATAAAGCAGTCTCGGTGAAGAGTTAGAACCCGTCCCACATTTCCAGCAGTTTGGGAGCTGAATCATTAAACTTAAAGGGGCAGAGCAGAAACAAAGTCAAGAACAGGCAGAAGGTCGTACACAGGAGAAATCAACACACGTAACCAAATATCTGCTGTACAAAGCAACGGCTCCGATCTGCCCCGGGGATGGAGACTGACGAGGCTTAAGTACACGTCTGGAAATGTACAGAAAACTCATCCCAAAGCACGAGGCGGGAGCAGGCGTGTACGAGATGTGATCGTCCAATGGCACATTGCAGTGGACTGGGCTTAAAAGAGGAGGAGACAAGACACCCATCCCTCCCCCGACATAGACACACGAATGGAACATAGTACAAACAGAAATACAACTGAGGACGTAACAATGGCCAAGTATCAAATAAAATGTAAACGTGCATTGATGAAGGTAATGTTGTTAGTAATTGTTTATAAATTACCATGGTAACACGGAGCTCCAAGGTATAAAAATATGGAGTTTGTCATCAATCAAACAGTAACCAGTTTTAATACCTAAAAAAGTTTACGTAGCAAAATTTAGCAAAGCGCTTTACAGTAAATTAAAATGTAAGATTAAACTAATGAAATGTTGTGCAGCACATGCTTATGTTAATGTTTGTTTCATTATATAATCATATAAATAAATAAATACTCCCAAAGTCACCAGAATTGAAAGCTTTGGTGCTGTTAAACATTTAGAGATTGAGGCTGTGGTGACTCAGTAGTTCACTCAGTATATCTGGGTAAGACACAGTGAACGACTCACTGCTGGCATTCATGAAGACGTCATAAACTCCACTGGAATAATAAATAGGATCTAATAAAACCATGAGTGGAAATTATTGGTGTAAGTTTGTTAGGATAGACTTCCTCCAACCTGGAACTATATCCTCCAGTCCACGCGGTGGCGGTAACGCGCCTAACAGCTGCGTCTCCGACCAGTAGAAATCACAGAAGAAGAAAAAGCTGCAGCGGGTATCTCCTGAGCAGATGAGTTATTACACCGAACTAATCATCTCCAGATTAAATTATTTCTGACAGTTTTGCAGCTAGATTTGATCCAGTTTAAAAGTAAAAGCTGGTTATTTTGTCTGTGTTTGTGGAATTAAAACTCCGTTCTGTTTTTAAACCCGAGGTAAGTTAAACGGAAGCTGTGTGGCCGAATGACAAATTGATGTCATTTCCGGTTTAAGTGCACTGCATTAGGGATGAAATAATGACGATAATAATAATGAATTTTTTGTTTAAAAATCTATTTCATGATGCAGCTTATTATTAGAGCTGCAACTAACGATTATTTTCACAATCAATTAATTGGTCGATTATTTTTTCGATTAATCTGATGGGGGCGGGGCAAACTTTCAGTGCCTTTTTTTGTTTATTTAAAATAAAATCCACAAACTGAGTGTTACAAATATAAATTCAGACTAAAACTTTACGCAGATGTTTGTCCAAAACAGAAAAGAACCCAATACACACACACACACACACACACATTATATTTATACATATACATACATATACACACACACACACACATATATATATATATATATATATATATATATATATATATATATATATATATATATATATATATATAATTTAGGACTGTAGTTTAATTCGGTGCTTTTTGTGCATCCATAAAAAATAATGCATAAGTACTTATATAATATAAATGTAAACTAACTAAATAAGATAAATATATATATAAACATTTATAAATAGTTAGATAGATAGCATTATTTTTTATGGATGCACAAAAAGCACAGAATTAAACTCCAGTCCTAAATGGATAATAAAATCTCACTTTCACTGCACCTTGTGGTTTCTGTATCTCGGTGTCTTTAGACATGATTTTACTTTTGATCATAATGTTTGAATTAGACATTACAGATCTTACTCGCGCTACACTCTGTATCAGCGCGTCTACACCGCGCGTGACCAGCAACACAGCCTCGTTACTAACACTTTATTTTCAGTGCTTTTTGAACTGTCTCTCAGCCCTAAGTAGTTCCGCGGTATTTGTGTGGAATTGGGATGAACGTCTAGTTAAAGGGTTGATGTCTCGCTGGCGCAGTGATTTGTTCTTTAGGAGTGTTTTTCTCTTGAACAGCTCTCCGTGTGGAGACTTGAGGTAGTTCTGTAGTCACAGGTGCACAAATCAGTCACACAGCTCCAGCTCCACCTGCGCCTCTCGCAGGGAAACGGTTTCTGTGCACTGGCTCCGTCCCAAATCACCTTGTATGGAATCTCTATCTCTAGTGCACTAGGTGCGGTAGAGACTCCATTCGTTCAGACCGTGTGTAGTGTACCTAGATACGCAGTCGTGCAGGATTTGGGCACAGGCCACGCTAATGAAACATCATCCGTTTCAAGTCAAGTTGCTATTGTTAAACATTTCACTAAAACCTGTATGGAAACGTTGCTGTTCAGTTGTTCTATAAGCGCAATTTCAACCAAATACAGTGGAGTGTAAAAGTTTGTACCCCCTTTTGGTTTCTTTTGGACGGAAGGGTGTTAAATGTCCTAAACACTACACAATTTGACTGCAAGTACAAGTTAATTTTATTATCAGACTCAGATATCCATGTTAATATTTTCAATACTGATCATTGGTGTTAAATGACTTGATGATTTTGTGGTCAGTAAACCGTTTTTGTGTTGATTTTGATGTATGTTTTGGATCACTGTCCTGCTGGAAGATCCAACCACGGCACATTTGAATCTTTCTGGCAGAGGCAGTCAGGTTTTTATTTAATATCTGTTGATATTTGGTAGAGTCCATGATGCCATGTATCCTAACGAAATGTCCAGGTCCTCTGCAGAAAAACATTCCCAAAACATTGAAGATCCACCACCATATTTAACCGTGGGCATGAGGTACTTTTCCATATGACTACCTCTCTGTGTGCTTCAAAACCACCTATGGTGTTTATTACCAAAAAGCTCTATTTTGGTTTCATCTGACCATAGAACCCGATCCCATTTGAAGTTCCAGTAGTGTCTGGCCAACTGAAGACACCCGAGTGTGTTTTTGGATGAGAGTAGAGACTTTTTTCTTGAAACCCTTCCAAACAGCTTGTGGTGATGTAGGTGACTTCAGATTGTAGTTTTGGAGACTTTCTCACCCCAAGACACAACTAACTTCTGCAATTCTCCAGCTGTGACCCTTGGAGATGTTTTGTCCACTCGATCCGTCCTCTTCAGTGTGTTGAGGCGATATAGACACACGTCCAATTCCAGGTTGATTCATAACATTTCCAGTTGACTGGAACTTCTTCATTATTGCCCTGATGATGAAAATGAGCATTTTCGATGCTTGTGCTATTTTCTTATAGACACTTCACATTTTGTGAAGCTCAACAACCTTTTGCTGCACATCACAGCTACAGTGGTGCTTGAAAGTTTGTGAGCCCTTTAGAGTTTTCTATATTTCTACATAAATAGACACAAGATTTTCAGACAAGTCCTAAAACTACACAAAGAGAACCCATTTAAACAAACGTGACACATGTTATACTTGGTCATTTATTTATTGCAGAAAATAATCCAATATTACATATCTGGGAGTGGCAAAAGTATGTGAATCTTTTGCCTTCAGTATCTGGTCTGACCCCCTTGTGCAGCAATAACTGCAACTAATCATTTCCAGTAACTGTTGATTAGTCCTGCACATGGGCTTGGACATCAGTTTTGGCCATTCCATACCAATAACTTTATTGTTCTTTAACCATTCTTTGTTTTGGGCCATTGTCTTATTGCATGCCCCACTTTCTCTTGAGATTCAGTTCAGTTCCTGGGTTCATTCTTGTTCTGTGGTTGTGAAACTCACCACTACACTAATTATAATCTTTCAGATAGCTTGGAGATTTAGTACGTGTAGACCTTCTCAACTCAGGGTTTTCCATCCCAAGGAAAGTTTCTGACACAACCACTTCAGAAGTTCCTCCCAGTTTTTGTTTGTGACTTTCCTCAGAGAATGAAGAACCTGAGTCTTTTGTAGAAGGCACTGGAATGTCAACATCTGTCTGTGAAGTGTCTAACAACTCTGGTGCTATTGATGTTGCATTGTGCCTGTCTCTCACCTGATCAATATGTCAGTGCACTACTTGCCCACTTCCCAATGGTACTGTGCACCATACAGGACCAGTCTTTTTCTGAACTGTTCCTGGAATAAAAGTAGGTCCAGAGCTGAAGTTCCTAGTATACACTGGGTCAACCACCACAAGATATCTTTCCTTTCCATGTTGGTCATGGTACCATTTTTGTCTCAATTATTTGTGTCTCAATGAGACCCTGTGTAGACCAGTTTCCTTCCACACAGCTGATTAGCGGCTGATTTGCCAGTGGTCGACGGTGGCTTCGTTCGGTAACTGAACAGCACTCTGGCTAGCTTTTTCAACGGACTCTCCAGCACTCTTTTTATCAGGGTTTTGAATGTTTGAACGGCCCTTTCAGCCAGACGCCTGGAAAATGCATGGTAGGGTGCTGTGCTTGAGTTTGATTCCGTTTCTTTCCATAAACTCTTGGAATTCAGCACTGGTAAAAAACAACAAAACTGCTATGGTCTGACATCACTACTTCTGGTATCCTGTGTTGGCTAAAGGTTTGTCTTAAGCACTGAATGGTAACTGTGGATGTAGAGTTGATTAACAGATAAACCTCTATCCATTTTGAGAATGCCTCTACCACGATCAAGAACATTCTACCCATCCACGGTGCACCGTAATCAATGTGAATCCTTCTCCATGGCTGCTCTGGTAACTCTCACGCATGCAGTGGCGCATTTGCTGGAGCATTTCTGTTTTCCTGACAGACTGCACACAATTTGACCAATGCTTCCACCTCTGCATCCAAGTGTGGCAACCACATATAGCTACGCACCAGGCCTTTCATCCTGGTAATTCCCGGATGGGTTTCGTGTAGATGTCTTAGAAGAGCCGCACGCCGCGGATGTGGACTCACTATGCGAGTCCCCCATAAAACAAAGCTTCCCTGTATGCAGAGTTCATCCTATTTCCTTACATATTCGGGATGTCACGATACCAAAAATCTAGTCGTCGGTACCGATACCACCAAAAGTACACGATGCTCAATACCACGGTGTGGTTTTTATTTTAAAAAAGAGAGAGAGAATTTAAAAAAATTATTAAATTAAAAACTCCTGGAGGGCATCCTCCTCTGGCTGATACTGGCAGAGAGAGAGAGAGAGAGAGAGAGAGAGGGGGATATTTTAGTTCAAACACTGTCTGACCATGACTAATAAGTGCTAAGGTGCACTCCTAAACGCACACACACCCCTTATACTCTGAATGCAGGCATTAGTTTAAATTCACTGATACGGTGTCAGGATAAAAAGATTTATTAAAAGCATGAACATGTGAATAATTATTAGTGACATGAGGCTACATTTAGCTGACAGGACACGGGCTGAATGGAGATGCATGGTGGTCCATTAGGAGGTAGTTTATAACACTGCAATGCGTGTTAGCGTTTAACAAATATCGCAAACATTACATGGAGCATAATGTTAGCTGATTTCACGGCTACAATGCCAGCTTCCTCAAGCATAATATAGGACCTGTCTTTCGACTGTAATCCTGTGGCATTAATTTTGTGACCTAAAAATACCTCTACTTCTCCCATGAACTCGCACTTGCTCCTTCTTTGTCTCAGTCCACTCTTTTCTATCCTACTCAGTACCTCATCCAAGTTCTGCAGATGTTCATTAGCCCCTGAGACTAAAATGTCATCCAGATAAACTGTGACGCGTGCGATGTCTTGCAGAATCCCTTCTATTGTGCACTGGAAGATCGCTGGACTTGAAGCAACTCCAAATGGTGGCCTGTTGTAAGTACATAATACCTTGTGCATGTTGATTGTAACGTACTTATTGGAATTTTTGTGCAGCATTATCTTCTGATGCGCATGGGTCATGTCCTGTTTGGAGAATTTTTCCTCCTGCCGACTGAGCAAATAAATCTTCTACCTTGGGAATTGGATACTGCTCCACACTAGAGCTGGATTTACTGCGAATTTATAATCCCTACAAATTGGGATAGAACCATCAGTTTTCTGACTGGAACAATGGGAGCTGCCCACTCTGCAAACTGCATTGGTTCAATGATCTTGTCTTCCACCAGCCTCTGGAGTTCTCTCTCCAGTAGTGGACCCAACTCTTCTTTGAACACCTCGGATTGTCTCTCCAATATGTTAGCCAATTTATGACCTGGTACATTTGCTACTGTATTTACCAGCTGAGGCAACAAATGATTTCCGTAGCCCCCCCCACACACACACATCTTTGAATGTTGAATCTTTGATGTTTGAATGTTGATCTTTACTGATGATCACTCCATAGCCTGCGTTAACTTCAAATACCACCTCCATGCTATTCACTTCAATGGTTTGTGTGATAGGAGCAGCCCTAGGTAAGGCAAACTAAACAGAACCCTTACCTTCACTACAGTGAGAGAGAGGCCTTTAGTTGCATAGATGTTACCCTGGCTCCTTTATGACCTTACAGACTACTACTTGTCTTGCTCTTGGAGTGATCTTTGTTGGTTGATATCTTCTGGGGAGGGTAATGATGGTCTTGAATTTCCTCCATTTGTGTACAATCTGTCTGTGATCAAATATTATCATTTTGCCTTGTTTGTTTAACTGGGATCTCTTGGTCTACTTTTAGGACTTGTGTAAAAATATGATGTTTTGGGTCATCTTTATTCATATATATATATATATATATATATATATATATATATATATATATATATATATATATATATATATATATATATATATATATATATATAATTCTGAAGGGTTCATAAACCTTTAAGCACCACTGAATATATCTTGGCCTCACTTATTGTTCTGAATGAGTAAGAGAATTTGGCTTATGCGTTACCTATCCCTGTGAAACAGGAAGTCATGGTTGAACAATGTCCTGTTCCTAGTTTCCCAAGTGTACAAAAAAGTAAAATATCAAGAGGAATATACTTCAAATACATTTCTCATGGATTCATAGGGGTGCCAATGATTGTTGTACACTCATTTAACAAATATTTTTTTATAAACTTGTGGTGTTTGCAATTGTTTATCCATGAGAGCAGAGTATTTTTGTGAATTTTTTTTTGAACAAAAGGTTTTCTTCTTTGCTCATATTTACCAAGGGTGCCAATATTAGTGGAGGACACTGTACATGTGTCATACTCAAGTGGAAACCTCATATGACACACTGTTACTTTTCAGGAAATAAAAACCTGTATTTTGTGAAGTCAACACTGTTACAGTTGGTATTGTGGCTGTATATAAGGTCAAACACATCATCATATTAACATTTTACCAAAATGAAGCTCATCTAACTGCATGTTTATTCCTTACATAATACATATTAAACGCAAAGCATGTAGGGGTTCTACATGCATATAGTATTTGCACAATCAATAACCTATTAGAGTAATACATTGTGGTATATAAACTTGATTTTGTGTTTGTGTCTGCAGTGTCCAAAGCCCAGGCTGACCCCCCACCCCTTCAACCTTTGCAGCAATGCTGGCAGCACTATTTCCCAAAGACAACCTCTGGATATGACGCTGAGCACGTGCACTCAACTTCTTCTTTGGTCGACCATGGCGAGGCCTGTTCTGAGTGGAACCTGTCCTGTTAAACCGCTGTATGGTCTTGGCCACCGTGCTGCAGCTCAGTGTCAGGGTCTTGGTAATCTTCTTATATCCTAGGCCATCTTTATGTAGAGCAAGAATTCTTTTTTTCAGATCCTCAGAGAGTTCTTTGCCATGAGGTGCCATGTTGAACTTCCAGTGACCAGTATGAGGGAGTGTGAGAGCGATGACACCAAATTTAATACACCTGCTCCCCATTCACACCTGAGACCTTGTAACACTAACAAGTCACATGACACCGGGGAGGGAAAATGGCTAATTGGGCCCGATTTGGACATTTTTACTTGGGGATGTACTCACTTTTGTTGCCAGTGGTTTAGACATTAATGGCTGTGTGTTGAGTTATTTTGAGGGGACGGCAAATTTACACTGTTGCACAAGCTGTACACTCACTACTTTACACTGTAGCACAGTGTCATTTCTTCAGTGTTATCACATGAAAAGATATCATCAAATATTTACAAAAATGTGAGGGGTGTACTCACTTTTTTGCGAAATACTGTACATCTTTTTATTTACTTTAATATTTATTCATAGTGTGTGTGTGTAATATATGTAATATATATATATATATATATATATATATATATATAAAATTAGTGTATATATGTTTATTTCATTAGAAAAAGTGCAGTACATTTTCATGGTACGGTCAGTACTGTTTATTTTTGTAATAAAGTGAACTTAATTTTTCCACTGAGTGTTATATTTTCATTCAGTAGTAATCGGTTATTAGTAGGTGCTACCCGACTTGGTTATCAGCATCTGTAAGATCCACTATCGGTCAGCCTTTAAAATAGATTAATGCGTATGACATGTTCTTCTTTAATTAATAAAGAAATGCACTTGTTGACAACTTGCTGTGGTATAAGGGGAATAAAACACTTCAGAATGTGCAGTTCTACTTTAGGGTGATAACGGTCACTCCACTTCATTGGATCGTTGACTACTTTCCTATAACCGCATGTTTATTCCTTACATAAATTAAACACAAAGCATGTAGGGGTTCTACATGCATGTAGTATTTGCACAATCAATAACCTATTAGAGTAATACATTGTGGTATATAAACTGAACTTTGTGTTTTGATGAGTCTGCAGTGTCCAAAGCCCGTGGTGGTGGAAGTGCATGGCGTTTGTGTGGAAGCAGGTCTGTTGGGAGTGTTAAGTACCATCTCATACACTCAGCAAACAATATGGATGGAACTTTCCAGAGTTGTGGTGTCACTTTTCCTGCAAAGCTTTAACCATCAGAGAGTTATCTTTTACTGGGGCTTTTAGTTGCAGGAGACTGAATTACTAACAGTTTTTTTTGTGGATCTGATTTCTTCTTTCGCAGGAGTGGATCTAATCACAGCCTGTGATATTCGTCTGTGCACACAGGATGCCTGGTTTCAGGTGAAGGTATGAGGAACATTAACTTGCCATACATTGCTGGCTTACATGTTTACACCAAGATCTGTAAACAAGCTATTTTTGTCCATATGATCACTATAGAGATGGTAAGTGATGAGAAGATAAGAATGGGCTGATTGTTCTGACTCGTACAAGCCCCTATGAAAGAGTTGACCACAAGGGGGCACACTCTGAACAATTATTTACATTTGCAGTTTGTTGAAGATTAAATAAACCACAGTGAGCATCAGATGTCTGGTTTTAATACAAAGTGGACTATTTTATGATATTACCATCTTGTCATTTATCAAAGAAGAACTCCAAAACCTGAAATTTGTTAATTTTTAGACAGAAAAATTCTGCAGTGTAGCTGTTCTAGTGGGCTTTCACCCTGGAAGTTTAGTCCAACACAGAGCAGTTTGCATGAAAAGTTGGTAATGTGACCGTCGTAATGTGGACTGGGAAGTGCACTGCGGTACCGAACCCGAGACTACCTGTAGAAGGTGGTCAGAGTTCGGTTACACTGGAACTGTGAATGTGAATTGTCCCATGAATGTGAACGTAACTTGTATCCGGGTCCGCACTTGTTCAGGAAGGAGAGTAACCTGTGCTGAAGGCCTGTTGTGGTGATGACGTGTCATGACACGTTTTGGCCCAAATCTGCAGTAACTTTGAAAAAGTGGAAGCTCCTCTGAATATTGTGGAGTTTCTTGATTTTGTGTTAATTTCTGTGATCACAAAATGGTGAAATTCTGGACTGACACATGGAAGATATGGAATGATAACAGAAGAATGTGACTTTGGGTTGTACTGTGTATTTTTTTCATGTAGCTTCATTATTTAGTATAAATGAAGGCAAGTGTGTGTTCTGTTCTTCATCTCTGCAGTCGTGTGTTCCCTGATAGTCAATGATTGCTGGAGCTCTGGAAATAGCAGGTGAGATTGCAGGCCGGAGTCGCATCGCTGTCCAAGGAACCAAAATCAACCTCCTCTACTCCTGAGACCACAGTGTGACTGAGAGCCTAGACTACATGGTAAGAACCTGCTTAAGACATGAAAAGCATTTTTAGCCTCAAGGTAGACCCATGCACACACAGTATGGCCACAAACACAAAGTAGAGCGGTCGAAATCTGAGATATCTCCTCTGCGTCTCCAGGCTACTTGGAACATGAACATGTTGCAGACACAGGATCTTATGAAGTCAGCGCAGGCAGCCCTGGAAAAGAAGAGTCCGAAAGACGTGCCCTTCTCCAAGCTTTAAAGGAGAAGATCCAGGGCTGTTGAAGCTGTGGTGGAACTGAGACATCATCATCCACATATCTTCAGTTCTTCTTGCTAAGTCTGTTTCTTTTTAGTCTTTTTATTTTTAGACTGGTCAAAAGACTGATTAGTGGAAGTGAAATGATAGATGAACTTTTAATTACTTGCTTTATTATTTGCAGGTGCCTTGTACAGTAAGACAGGGTAACTAATACTCAAAAGCTTGGTTTGTGTGTTAACATGTACAGTAGATGGACATATTTTTTCTGGTGCTGTGACTGCAGAATGTAGTGCAGTTAACACATTAAATTTCCTTGGATGCTCACTTTTAACTCGAGGAGGTCACAGTTTGCCCAGACATCTTTTTTTAAATCCGTCAATCCGTCACCCACGCGTCATTCTGGGGGACGAAGAGGAGGAAGCTGGACAGATAAATTTATTTATTTATTTATCATTGCTGTGTTTCCTCAATCGAGTGCAGAAAGAAGAAAAACAACACAACTGATTTAAAATAAAAATATAGAAAACAATCTAATGTAAGGTTCTGATCCGGTTTGCTTTCAGCAGGAAGGCTGTCCTCTTTCCTGTTGCTCTTTCTCTTCTATTAGTCCATTTGTCCAGTCTGAATCGGTTTTGATTCGTTTCGAGACGATTCGGAGTCGAATAATTTTCTAGTGAGAGTCGCACACTTCCAAACGAACTAGACTGAGATGAGTATTTGATTCTCACTAGAAAGTGATTCGACTCTGAATAAACTCGAAATGAATCAGTCAAACTGATTCAGACTCTATAAAAAGGACTATGAGATGTGATTAAGATATATATTCCAATGTTTTGCTTTACAATTCCATTGTGTGTGTGTGTATGTGTGTGCGTGCGCGCGCACGTGTGTTTTTCAGGAGAACGAGAAACTCGGACACAACAGTACATCCTGACCATTGGTACTGTGTACACATCAACATACACACACGTCTCCATGCTGGACATCTCAGGAGCTTTCACACAGTGCTAGGAATATCCCGGGACAGAGAAACGCACCTTCTAAGTGAGCGAGTTTAGCGTCAACCGGTGAAATTTGCTGTAGCGTGAACGCTTTGCCTCTGTGAGCTTCACTCTCCGTAGGGTTCACTGTAATTAGACATAAAATGTACATAGTTTATTTTTCATGCATTTAGGATTTCATGTTTTTTTTTTTTTTTTTTTTTACTCTTCGAGGAAAAGAAATGATCTTTCGAGGCAGCTTCATCACTACCTGCTCCGTTTGACTCAAAAATGTAACGACCGGTTTCAAAAAGTCACGATGTCTTCAGTTCATGAGATTTTACTGTTGAATTTAAACAGGAAATGTGAAATATTTTTTCCCTTTGTTTCCTCTACTGTCTTTTTGCTGTGATCTTGAACACAGTTGTAATTTTAAAAAAAATAAAAATAAAAAAAGATAATTCTAGTTCTCTCACTTTCCTTGTCCTAATTGTCCTGTATCTGTTAAATCCGTTTCATCTGTTCTTTCTGTCTGTATGAACACTTGTAGAAATGACTTGTAGTCCATATTTTTAAATGATTCGTGATTTTGAATTTAAATAAAGATATTCTTTAATTCTGTATTTTGTCATTTAATTATCATTAGAAATCAGACGATCAGATTAAAGCCATGGCTTCTTTACCTGCCGAAGCTGTAAAACTTTCAATAAACCAGTCAATAGATCAGCTGGATAAATGTAGATTTTTAATTTATTGATGAGATGTATTGATGGTGTTGATAGATTATTTGAAGATTTTTATTGATATTGAACAATCATTCAGTTCAATATTGAAAAAACTTGATAAATAGTTGATTAAATAAATGTGGTGTAATGTACTGAGTCAAATATGAAAACTACAAATAAACATCTATTTATATCTGTGTATAATTAAAAACCTCTCTCAATACAAGAAATTCATATCCTAAATGTTGCAAGTGATTAATCTGATCATTTTATTCAGCTGTTTAATTATTACTTTCTAAATAATAAACAAATGAATGTTCTGGATTCATGAGGAATGTTTATATTTTGTGTACAAACTCAAAAGTTTAAACAAAGTGTATATTTATGATAATAAAGCACAAAGAACGTGAAACCTCAACACGTCTACAATCATCGATTAATTAAATATTAATTTAAAAAATTAAATTAAACAAGAGTAAGACGAAGTATATTTTTAATTAAAATGTAATTAGGAGCACTTTTAAAGTGGATTTGATTTAAAATAATGATACAGCTGTTTTTTTATGTATTTGTATATCTTATCCTCTATCGTGTTTAAGAAGAAGAGAATAATGAAGCTTTTTATGAAATAATATTTGGGTTCATTTTATTTTATTTTCTCCTCAAAGATTCAAATTTACGTCAACGGCCGTTACGTTGGTGACGTCACCACGAGCGCGAGAAGTCGAAGGTAGGAGCAGAAAGCGGTGTTAGTGTTAGTTCTGGCCCGTTTGGACCCAAACTAAAGTGAGTTTATTCGGTTCTGTGTAACCGAACCCGTTCTGTTTTGTGCTGTATTGTGTGTATGTGTGTAGTTAACAGTGTTAACACCTGTGTTTCAGGTGTATCAGTATGAAGCAGGCGGTGACGGCGCACTGATTCACTCTCGGAGCTCGGTTCACTAATGACCGAATCACCGAGGAACCGACCAAAGATAACTCACACCCGCACGGAGAAGAAGAACAAGAGGAGGAGAAGTGAGAAATAACATTTTAAAACTTTTTTTTATTCACTCTGGTTCAGTATTAATGTTAATATTATACAAATATACTAGCGGTGCTAGCTTTTGAGGAGGCAGTCCAGTCCACGCATGCGCAGTGTAATTAATGAGCAAGCTAATCGAAATGAGATTAGCAAATAGGTCGATGTTATTTTTGATTCTATTTAAAACGATGAATTCACTCTGTCAATAACTGCCCAGTCTGAGAATACTGCATGATTTACTTTTATAAGTGGACGTGGCAGAACGACATTTAGCTTCACTGGCTAATTAGAGCTCTTTTACTAGTTTAATGGCTGAGTCATCCGGCTTCGCGCATGCGCAGTGTGGGTTAAGGTGCTATAGTTCTCTTCTTTTGAATTATTATTATTATTATTATTATTATTGAGACCATTTGGGGTGAATTTGGAGCATGTGGGGGGTTCGAGTGACCCCAGAATGACCTATAAATATTCTTTTAATATCTCCAGAACTGAAGCAGCACAAACGAAAATTTTTACGGCACAAACCAGCACAAACTATTCTGCCGATGTTTTGTGTTGGTGGGGGGGCCAACTTCACGCAGGTTGTGTGTGTGTGTGTGTGTGTGTGTGCTCTTCAAATATCCAGATGTTCGATGGTCAAGTGTGTAGCGTACAGATAGAGTGCACAATTTAAGAAATAGGAACCAGTCAGAGAGAGGACATCGAAATAAGAACAGGAAGCACTGACCAAATAAGGGAATAGATTAAACTGGTACACGGCGTATGGGAGGCAGGAGATTGTGACAGTTATGTTGAATTATGTTGAACGTTGAACGTGTTGGATTATAGAAATAAATAAAGTGGTACTGATGTGTGTGTGCGTGTTTTTAGGATGAGCTGGAGTGGGGCAAAGAGAACTGCATTCAGATCAAACGGATACAAGAGGTTATGACTCTCACTCACTCACTCACTCGCACACATCTATACACACACTTCTCGACACAGATCCCTAACTATCATTTCTGGTGTGTGTGTGTTAGAGGTGGCCGAGTTGTTTGAGGATCTAAAGAATTGAGTGTCACAATTCAACATGCACATCAGCGAAACTTTTCCCTCTGACTACACCAGCACGCACGCACAGAAATTCATAGTGCAGGTAACACACACACACACACACACACACACACACACACACACACGAGTAGAGCAGGTGTAGTTTAACAGCATATGTGTATAAAGAGGCTTTTTTCTTCAGGTCAAAATATATACAGCAGGGGTGCCCAATATGTCGATCGCGATCGACTGGTCGATCGCAAAGGAAGTGCAGGTAGATCGCTAGTTGACGTAGTTAGTTGACGTACAGGGCAGCCAGTCTGAGATCTCGTCTTTTCTCTCACCACACGTGTGCGATCAAGCGCGCCAGTGCTAAAGGCTAGCAAGCGAAATCGTGGGGAGAGGACATTTTTCAGTCTTTTAAAGAATTCATTGACAAAACCCAGCTCCAGTGTGCAAATTGATATCAGTCAATGGTTGAGCAGTGCAAATGGATTCATTGCCAAGTGCAGGGAAGACGATGCTTTCCCTGACTTCTTTAACTACCACTGTGTTGTGGATAAAAAATGTCATAAAATAAACATAAGGGAGACCTAGCATCCAGCAAAAGGGAGAAGAAGAAAAAAACGGGCACCTAGACACATAGAAGCGGGATTAGGCGGACATTGACGGATTGGAATTACACTTTAAAGATCTTTAAGAGCAGTAGTAGTCAAAAAAAGCCAAAAAGAGGTATACGAGCTGAGCTGAGGAGTGCTAATACACACACACACACACGCTCGTACAGTCAAGGGCGGGCAAGTAGACACAACATACACACACATGAATAACTTTAATAAAATCTTATAGTAATAGAGAAACTCTATTAAAAACAGAATAGTAGGATATGCAGGACAGTAGAACTGTAATGATGTTAAGAAGTTGGAAGTACAGTAAACCGCTTTTCAAGTAGTATAAATATATATAAAATAAGAAATATAGTGCAAATATGAAAATAAATTATAAACTAGAAATACAGGAAAATGTAAACTTACTCATGACTCAAATGGTGAGGGTTCTTGGCTCGCAAGGAAGGCCTTAATTTTAAGAAAGAACCATGAGGAGCCAGTTATAAGGGTGGCTGGGTCAAACTGCCCCCCCCCCCCCCCCCCCCCCCCCCCCCCCCCTCCCCCCCCCCCCTACGTCATGTCTACGTCATTTTATTTAACTAGGTAAATGAGAATCCTGGTTTCTGATTCTCTATGTAATTCAAAACGCTGGGTTTTTATTTTCTGGGTTATTAGAAATGCCTGGGTTCTGATTCTATGTGTAAGTGAAATAGGCCTTTTCTGGAAACATATGGGTTATCGTTATCTAGTGTGTAAATACAGTATAAAAACTGGAGCTTAAGCTCAGGGTATTGGGATCACTTCTGAGAATTCTCATCGGTGTGGATCTCGTGTGGTGGAATGGAACAATAAAGCTGGACCCTTGCTTCTTCTCACTCACGGCTGGTGTATTTTTTTCCATCTCCAACTGGTCTCAGAGGTAGATGTGAGTATTTATTGGCTTTTAAGTTGAGTTTTAAATGTTTTTGGGTAATAGGCTAAATTTGAGCCAACAACTGCATAATACACCAACAAGCCTTATGCACAAGAATGCTAAACGTGAAAGAGATCATGGATGTTGAAACAAAGATCGCCTGTTCTATACGTGCTAGTTCACTTCAAAGACGGCTGTTCCGTGCGCATCTGGAGAAGGCAGACTGCGACCAATCAGCTCCTGCTACACACTGACGTGAGACGGCTTAGTAGGGGTAAATTCCTGCAGAGATTTCGAGAGCTCTGTCCGGAGATAAGCGAGTTTCTTTTTGCTGTTAAACATGCAGAATACACCCAGGTCAATGATTATCAGTGGTTGCTGGACTTTTTTAACCGAGCATTTTTAACCGATCTGACCAACTTAATTTGGAGCTGCAAGGAAAAGACAAAAATTAAAGGCAGTTAATGCCTTTAAACGGAAAATGCAACTTCTGTTTTCAAAGCTGCAGCACCATGTTTTTGGGAACTTCCAAAACCTCGCGTCAGATCTGGAGACACAGCGGAATTGCGGCTTGTGCGCAGTTTAACATTGCACGCTACACGGAGCAGATTGACGGCTGTCGGTCAGAGTTTGACAGACGCTTTCAAGACTTTGCTTTATTGGAGGCATTCGCCACATTCATGTGCTACCCGTTTAGGGACAATGTTGAGGTTGATTCACTCGCATCGAAAATTGCAGCGCTGTTTCACCTGAACTCGTCTGAAGTGGAGGATGAGATTTTTTGAAACTTCAGACTGACATTCAGCTGAAGTCCAGGGCTCATGGACAGTTCTGGAACTTACTCACAGGGGAAAAGTACCCAAACATGAGGAAATGTGCCACCTCCTTGACTGCATTATTTGGCTCTACTTATTTATGTGAGTCAGCCTTTTCCCTCATGAAGATCATTAAGTCCAAATACCGTTCCACAATGACTGATCATCATTTGGAGGCCTGCTTGAGGCTGGCTACCAGCAGCTACTGTCCGGACTATGCAACCCTGGCTGATTCTATTCAGTGCACGTCGTCAGAGTAAAATTTTAGCATTTTTAGTGTAGGTAGATCTCTTTGACTGGTCATGTTAAAAGTAGCTCACAAGTCAAAAAAGTGTGGGCACCCCTGATGTACAGTAAATATAAATATTAGTCATAATTCGCAGCCTTAGAAGCACAAGCATCCAAAGTAAAATTGCAAATGCAGAGTTTAAAATTGTCACCATGACGACAAAGTCCAAGAAGTGTAACTTACTCCTGCAGAAAATAAATAATAATAATTATTAAGTATCAGTGATGTTTCCGTTGTTCAGGTGGCGATTGCAGGCGCATTTTATCCGAACTGCTTCCTCCAGGGAACTGTGGACGAGGAGCTCGCCTCCAAGGAACTCTATGGAAACGACCCCAGGACCACCGTAGTGGTATTCAGTCAGCTTCCATTTAACTAGGGGATTATTATTATTATTATTAATAATAATATTTCTCTCTCTCCCTCCCTCTCTCTCTCTCTCAAGTGTGTAATCTCCCTCCATTTGCATTCCTCTACTATAAACAGCTCCAGTCTCTCTTCAGACACTGTGGTTAAATCAAATCCATCTCCTTTGACAGCTCCAGGTGTGTGTGACACCATTGTGTGTGTGTGTGTGTGTGTGTGTGTGTGTGTGTGTGTGTGTGTGTGTGTGTTTAATTGTGATTTTCTATAAACATGTATTGTGGGTCTGTGTGTATCAGGGCCTATGTAGAGTTCTACCGCTCGTCAATGAGAGGTTCTGGCGTTCTCCCAGAGGTCTCTCTGTCTCTCCTCCTCACGCAGCAGAGACTTCCTCTCCATCTCAACGTTTAACCCACTGGAGAGGTGGAGACTTGGGCAGGGGGGTAGTGTATCTCACACCTCAGATATACACGGTACACACACACACACTCTGCAGCGAGCATCATCAGATGAGTCATAGTTACATTTTAAGTGAGAGTAGTCATGTGACCAAATCCCCTAGACAGTGTGATGTTTAGATGATGTTCTGTACATTAGTGCTGTTCTGTTACAGGTCTCTCTCTCTGTGTCTCTCTCACTCACTGTGTGTGTGTGTCTCTCTCAGGGTGAATGTGGATTTTCAGAATCAGTCAGTGAGCCCTGTCGGGGTTCTGAGCAGCTCCGTTGAGTTGGAGAATCTTCCGTCTAACCCTGTCTTTATCGTCAATATCACCGAGGTGTCTGTTCCGCCTCTTTCACTTTCAGTGCACAAATAAAAAAGAAGCAGTGGCTCCTGTGTGTGTGTGTGTGTGTGTGTGTGTGTGTGTGTGTGCGCACTAACAGGAGGTCCAGGTGCAGCCTTTGGATATTGATGAAGATTTACTGCCCCTGCAAGACCTTCCTCGACTGCGTAGTCTGGAGCAAAGGATGCAACAGAGCCCAGATTACAAGCAAAATCTGGTGAGAGTTTTTTTCCTTTTTGTTAACAACTACTTGCACAATTACACAGCTACTGAGACCATTTCTGTTTTCTCAAGGTGACACACTTGTACTCAAAGCACAACACTGAACACCACTTTGATATGAGGGAACAGTTATGACCTACTCTTTAGTAGAGATGGAAAACACACAGGGCAGGGTAACTGCAGGAGTAGTGAGAAGCACTGACACAGTTGACGAGGCAATACATGCTTATTAATTATTTGTTTTTATACTAGTGTATATTATTTTTTACATCGGTTTCAGGTAAACTGGTTGGCGCTTATTGACGGGGTGTATGTGCGTGACTGCACCTGGCGCATATTGAAGAGGGTGATTGCTAACTCCCTGGCAAAGAATCTCAATTGGAGGGGAGTCGATGGAAAGACTTCACTGTCCGCTCTCCAACTCGGAGAGGTCGTGATTGGTAAGTATATCTGTTTACATACAGAATTAGCTGTCTCTCTCAGATGATATGTAAGGGGTAATCCACGGCTAGATGTGCATTAAACGATTTAATGCATGATGTGGAGGAAAAGAACCACTCGTTCAAATCGTTTAATGCACACCTAGCCATGGATTACCCCGCCTATACCATGGTCTTTCCACAATTAATAACGTTAAAGCTGTCATTGGTTTAGAAGCGCAAACTTTGATTAGAAGTTTAAAATAAACTTTGGGAGGTCCCACTTCGGCTCTAATTGGCTATTTATATTTCTCTGGTTTACTTTATTTAAATGGTTAGTAGTCATATGGATCCCAGCATAGCTGGGACAGGCACGCCTTTAAGATTTATTAGTTGGAACGTCAGAGGTATGGGTAATCCTGTCAAGAGATCTAAGGATTTTATACATTTGAAACATTTAAACTTCAATATAGTATTTTTACAGGAGACGCACCTACGTCTTAAAGTATTAAAGATCATCAAAGGTTACTCTGCCCTTGGGTGAGTCAAGTCTTCCACTCGAACTTTAATTCGAAAGCAAGAGGGGTCGCTATTTTAATTGACAAAAGGTCACAGTTTTCCTCCACTAACGTTGTTGCTGATGTGAACGGTAGATATATTATAGTTGCTGGTACTCTGATGCAAAGACAGGTGTTGTTGGTAAATGTACACGCTCCAAACTTTGATGATGTGGAATTTGCTAATAGATTGTTGAGCAATCTCCCTTTTTAAATACTCACCTGTAGATTTTCGGTGGAGATTTAAACTGTGTAATTCACCAAAACTTTGATCGGTCTAATCCCCGTACTCTGAATCAATCTGCTATGTCTAAAACATTTTCCGATTTTATGGGTCAGAACGGTCTCGTTGATCCCTGGAGATCCCGTAACTCTGCTCTTAAAAAGTTTTCTTTCTTCTCCCAGGTGCTATCCTATTGAAATCCTATTCGAGGATTGATTATTTTTTATAGACAGCACTCTTGATTCTTGTGTAGTTTCTTCTGACTATTTGGGTATTGTAATTTCTGACCATGCGATCATGAATTAGATATTCATCTTTCTATTTATAAACGTAGCCCACCGCCTTGGAGATTTAATTCTCTTCTTTTAGCAGGCAGTGAATTCTGTGAGTTCATTTCTACTTCTATGGATGACTTTCTTTTCTTCAGTCAGAATGACTCCACCTCTTATTCATTGTTATGGGAGACACTTAAATCCTATATCAGAGGGCAGATTATTTCTTACTCCACTCTCTGTAATTAAAAGCGCACTGCTAGGGTTAATGAACTTACATCTGCGATCAGTAGTCTCGATCAAAGATGTGCGTTGAACCCCTCTCCAGAACTTCTTAAACAGCGAATCGACTTACAGGCAGAATTCAATCTTATTTCGACTAAAGAGGCGGAACGCTTGTTGTTACGTACTCCTGGTTCATATTATGAACATGGCGACGAGCCGAGTCGTTTACTGGCACGTCAGCTACGGCGACAGGCCGCTTCCCGTCTCATACCTAGTGTTAAAAACACTCATAATATCGTCACTACAGAGCCCATGGAAATTAATGCTACTTTTAAATGGTTTTACTCTTCACCTTATAAATCTGAATTTCCTGCAGACGATACTAAAGTGAAAGCAGTTCTTCAAGACCTTTGTACCCCTGTTATTGATTTGAATACTGCCATGCAACTGGACTCCCCACTCTCTCTTCAAGAAATTTGAATTCAGTTAAAACTATGCAATCTAACAAAGCTCCTGGCCCGGACGGGTTTCCAGTTGAATTTTTTAAAATGTTTATTGGAAAATTAGCTCCATTGCTTTTATCTGTGTTCAACGAATCCTTGGAATGTGTCTTTGCCTCTGACTCTGACACAAGCCACGATAGCTCTGCTTCTTAAGGAGGGTAAGGATCCAACCTCCTGTGGTTCTTATAGGCCGCTGTCTCTGCTTAATGCAGATGTAAAGGTGTTGGTGAAAGTAATGGCATCTCGTTTAGAGGACATTATCCCTTATATTATATGTGAAGAGCAGAAGGGTTTTATAAAGGGACGTCAGATGTTTTTCAATACCCGTACGCTCTTTAATATAATTTATTCAAAGCATTCGGCAGTGCTTCCTGAGATTGTGATTTCATTAGATGCTGAAAAAAGCATTTGATAGGGTTGAGTGGGAGTATTTGTTTGCAGTCTTGAGGAAGTTCGGATTTGGGGATGAGTTTATTTCTTGGATTAGCCTCCTTTACTCAACCCCTAATGCCAGGGTTCAGACAAACGATCTCGTCAAGATTGTCCTTTATCCCCTCTGCTTTTTGCTGTCGCTATCGAACCTCTGTCTATCGCATTAAGATCTTCTCCCTTGTTTAAAGGAATAGTTCTATACGGTGTAGAATACAAATTGTCGCTATATGCTGATGATTTGTTATTGTATGTAACCGATCCTGTTGCCTCTATGCCTGCTGTCTTGGGTGTTCTGGAATCCTTTGGTGTTGTCTCTGGTTATAAATTAAATTTGGATAAAAGCGACTGTTTTCCTGTCAATACTGCAGCATTTTCTCTCCAACAGTCAGATTTACCGTTTCGATTTAGTCAGTAAGGGTTTAAATACCTAGGTATCAACGTGACACGTTCTCTATCTAATCTTTCATCAGCTAACTTCACTCCCCTTATCTCAAAGGTTAAATCTAACATTCAGATTGGGGTAACTTACCCCTTTCTCTAATTGTCAGGATCAATGTCGTCAAAATGAATATATTACCGAAGTTTCTTTTCTTGTTCCAGCAAGTGCCTCTTTCTCTGCCAAAATCATTCTTCGATTCATTGGCTAAGATAATTAGTACTTTTATTTGGGGAGGGAAGCCACCAAGGGTTAGTAAATTATTGCAGAAATGTAGACTTAGTGGAGGACTTGCATTACCCAATTTTCAATTCTATTACTGGGCTGCGCACATCCATAAACTCTGCTACTGGGTTAAATCTCCTGGATCTTCTTGGTCTAAATTGGAACTATTGTCGTGTAGGGAATCCTCTTCACCTGCTTTACTTTATTCCTCCTACAAAACTCTCCCTATATACTGGTAATCTAGTTGTCCTCAACACTTAGGACTTAGTATCAATTTAGACGGCGCTTTAAATTTGTAGGTGCATCCTCTTTGTGTCCTTTAGTCAACAACCACCTATTTCCTCCATCGTGTTTGGACTCCACATTCTCAGTGTGGGATGACAAGGGTATTGAACAAGTTAGAAATCTGTATCACGAAGGTGTGTTCGATAGCTTTGCCAATCTGGCATACACTTATGACCTCCCTGTGACTCATTTTTTTTCGGTATTTTCAAATTCGGAATTTCGTTTCTAGATGTTTTCCTGATTTCCCCTCTGCGCCTCCTGAACAGGCTTGGGAAAGCTTGTTTTCAAACAATCCACATCAGAGAGGAATGATTTCTAGGATTTATGATTTCATTCTGGCGTTAGGTAGTGAGTCGTGTAACAAAGTTAGGAATGCGTGGGAAACGGAGTTAGGAGTACAGATAAGTGAGGGGTGTTGGGAACGTGCTATAGGGAGGGTACAGTCTACCACTTCCTGTGCTCGTCTTGGACTCATCCAGTTCAAAGTTTTAACAGAGTCCATCTGTCCAAGTCGAGACTTTCTGTGATGTATCCGGACGTAGAGGACAGGTGTGATAAATGCCATGGCTCTCCCTGTCATCTTGGCCATAGGTTTTTCTTCTGCCCTGATCTCCATGGTTTTTGGACTGTTTTTTTACCATCATGTCCACTATTCTCAGGGTAGATTTAAATCCTTGTCCATTGATTGCTGTATTTGGGATTCCTGATGCCTCAGTTCCATTGAGCTTGATACAAAAGGATGTTTTTGCTTTCACATCCTTTATAGCAAGACGTTCCCTCAAGGGCAGTCAAGGGCGGGCAAGTAGACACAACATACACACATGAATAACTTTAATAATCTTATAGTAATAGAGAAACTCTCTATAAAAAAACAGAATAGTAGTATATGCAGGACAGTATGGAGGATATGCAGGAGCTTAAGCTCATCACTTCTGAGAATTCTCATCGGTGTGGATCTCGTGTGGTGGAACGGAACAATAAATCTGGACCCTTGCTTCTTCTCACTCACGGCTGGTGTCTTTTTTTTCTATCTCCAACTGGGCTCAGAGGTAGATGTGAGTGTTGGCTTCTATGTTGAATTTTAAGTGTTTTTGGGTAATAGGCTATATTTGAGCCAACAGAGGGGAGAGGTAATAAATAAACTTATAAATGTGATTACTTGATGACCGTAGACAGAACTCTATAAATGTGAAATGTTTTGTTGAAGTTCAGATGAATCTCTGATGTACAGAATATTCAACAGAGTTCTGCAGAAAGATTTTGAATGCCTGTCATTCACCAGAACAAATTTGCAGTTGAACAGTCTGTCTAAAAGAAAAAATCTAAACACACAATATAAAATTCCTGCAGTGTGAATAAAGCCTTTGTGTTGCTTTTAGCAAACATGTCTAGTACTCTCGGTTCAATGTACACAATTTACCCCATTTAAATGCATTTTGGAAATTGTTCCACATGGCCTTAAAGTGTGAATATTCACTGTACGCCAAATAAGTAATCAAAGAATGGAACTGAATTTTTTCTTCTCTAACGGACCATTAATCACAATTATAAAAGATGATGCATCAGGTACAAAGTATCAGGGTTTTTCCCACAATAGTTGCATGATTTTTGCTACACCCTTTCCACCGTGTGTGTGTGTGTGTGTGCACGCGCGCTACAAATCACTTTGAGGTAAAAATATTTTAAGGCAGCCACTTTCACCTTCCTACAACAATTGGTGACTGGTCTGAGGTGAAGCTTCTTGTCATGTTACTGTGGTCATGGATCACATTGTGGGGATCTCTGTAATGTAACCGTTTCTGTAATTATCCTTACCTGCTTTTGTGCTTCTGTGTCTTCTGTTGGTGCTTTATTCTGCTTTTTAGGGCCCGAGCACCGCTGCTGCAAAGCCCTATTGGATCTGCTGTTTATTATTGGGGCAGAGCACCGAAGGTGCAGCGCTTCCGGTGACCACCGGAGGGCGCATGCACCGGAGGTGCAGGGCCCTATTGATTTTCTGGTGTTTATTGTTTATTGTTTATTTCATGCATTCTTGTCGTTTTTAAGGGCCTAAACATGGCTGAAAACTCCCAAAACTCGGTAGACGCGCCAGCACCAGTGAAAATGTAACTTACATTGGGCATGGGCATGGTCGAGGAGCTCCTTAGCACCCCTGAAGGCAGGCAATGGTCGGGATGAAGTTGCTCCGATGTGCACGATTTACCATATATATATATATATATATATATAAGATAGATATGGGGTAATAAAGTGTAAAATATAGATAATTCACAATAATTTAATATCAGATATCAGTTAGATTCAGCTTCGGACACAAGTTCCAGGTACTGATCGAGAAGGAGTGGATCAGCTTCGGACACAAGTTGGCCTCGGTGTGTATGAGCAGTGAGGGCGTGGCTGTGTGTGGGTGCGTGAACGCATGTATATTTAACCCCATCTTTCTCTCTCTGTGTGTTTCTCAGCGTGTCGGCCTTGGAGATGAGAATCACGCCAACTCGGAACGATCCCCTCTCTTTGTGCAGTTCATCGACTGTGTGTGGCAGATGATGAGACAGGTCAGCTACTGATGCTTTACACCACAACACTGTTGAATTCTCCAATCTGATTGGTCAGAAGGCGTTGGAGACATTTCTGGAACAGCAAGATTCTGATTCCAGCTGCAAGGGAAATTACAGCTTTATAGTGATGTGCTCGTTCTCGTTCCTATAGTAACAGCTCATTGACAGGGTCTAGTATGGCGTACGCAATACATATTCTAAGCTTAATCGTAAACATATTATAAACATGTCACTTAAAGAAAAAGACGTATGATCATTGTGATCTAGTTAAGATTTATAAGTTATCTATTTATGGAAGTTTTATGGAAGTATTCTCCAGTGTCACGGCAGAGAGGACATTGCACTTTCCAGTTTCTCAGTAACATTGCAAGTCTTATTCATTTCAAGAGTTAGGGGGAAAAAAGAGAGGCTTGTGAGGGAACTATTGTTTTATTTTAATGTTATAAAGTAAGAGATCATAATGAGAACTAACTCTCTTTTCCAGGACATTCCAAATTGTTCTTTGGCTATGCCCCATGTTTGTGCAATATTTCAGACCGGTTTTTCCTCTTTTCGCAGCTTCAAAATGGCTTGCTTTTCTCCCATAGACAGCTCTCTGGTCTTCATGTCAGTTTATTCTTTTTAACAACAAATGCTGTCTCCACAGGTGAAACCCAGGGCTCAAACCAAGAGAAGACATTCAGAGCTATTCATTCTTTAAAGTCCATTTAACAAGGTATACCTGGCCAGCAAGAAAAAAACATCAGTCACTCGTTCCAGTATTTTTGAACAGTTAATGAATAGGATGGCTTCAAAAAAGCTGCCATATTTTAAGCTGTGTAACACGTCTAGATGTAAATATGAGGAAATGAAAGCTGAAATTCTGATCTATCGTCTCATATTCGTCTTTTATCTCAAACCCAAATGTCTTCAGTATACAGCAAAAGCAAGTGAATTGGCCTTGATGTTCCAATACTTTTGACGAGGACTCTAATTGTAAGAATTAAATATAATTTCCGTACTGAACAAAGACTGATTATCTGTTCAGGCGTTATTGTGCAGATCCACATTTAAGCATCTTACTATACACTGTTAAACCCAGTGTCTGTATTCTTTTTTCAGTTTCCTTCTGCTTCTGAGTTCAAAGAGCTTTTTCTCATCCCCATCCTGGATCGCCCCTACAGCTGCCTGTTTGGTACATTCCTCTACAGCAGTGAGCAGGAGAGAATGGAAAAGGTACGCTCCACATTTCTCCACTAATGGGCGGAGGCTTTCCAGCCTGTCTGATTTTCCTGAATGGAAATGAATTTGTCTAAGTGTCTTATGACTTCTCTCTCTCTGTCTCTCTCTCTCTTTTGTTTTTAGGAAGTACAGGGTAAAACGGTCACTGTGGTCCTACGTTAACAGTCAGCCGGAGGACTTCACTAACCCGTTCTATGTGGACTGTAAAAACCAGGTGCTGTATCCACTGGCCAGTCTCGCACATCTGGAGCTCTGGGTGGGTTATTATGTGCGCTGGAACCCACGCATGAGACCACAGGTGCTTATACTGCAAACCACACTCTGTGAAATTCTGGGGAAATGCTCAAAAATAGTGTTTCCAATATATACCAAAATACCTAGTTACTTGTATAACTGAACAGTGTCACTTCAAACACATGATGAATGTCACTTTTTATTACTAGGTGTTTCTGGGTTTTAACACCAAGTTTGCTTTAAAAAAACAAAACCATTTCTATCAGCGCAAAGCTAAAAAAACACAAAAGCTGGAGTAATGGGTCGGTAAGCATAAAAAGTGCCGTACACAGTGGAACAGGACACACGAGGATCTCTGACACTGTTGACTCTTCAGTGGTTCCATTTTCAGTTCTAGTTTGTAGGTACAGGTTTCAGTCTTCAACAACATTGTAGTTTTCTTTTTAAAATGCACTCCTTGGTTGTGCTCACTGCATTACAAACTCAAATCCAACATTGTGAGATTATTATTATTTTTTTAAGTGTGTTGAAATGTAGTTTTCTTGTGATTCCTCTATATTCCTGTATATTTCATGATTGGCTGGTTAGAAAACTACATGAACGTACAGGTGTTCCTAATAAAGTGGACGGTGAGTGAACATGACGTGGCTGAAACGATTTCCAAAACACTTCAGGAGCAGCTAGCGATAAAGATTAAGGTTACACTGGCTTGATGATTGATCTTTTAATAATGATACATAAATAAATAGAAAGCGAATGGAATGATTTAGAAAATCGGTGTCCCAGAACGAAACTGATGTTTGTGTGCTTTGTTGATTATGTAGATGCCGCTCCATCAGAATCTGAGAGAGTTATTGTTTTTGCGTGAAGAACGTGGAGGAGCTCCAGAGAGAGGCCACGTCATCCTGCTCCATCTCCTCATCCTCAGAGCATACTTCTCCCTCCTCACATAGTGGTACACCACTTCACACTGCTGTCTAAATACACACACGCACACACACATACATACATACATTTAAGAGCACATACTGTCTTTACTCAATGAATACACTCTCAGGCACAAGTAGGGAGTGGAGGAGTATGAAGCGGGCGGGCACACACACACACACACACACATTCCTGTTTGCAATTTTTTTAACTATAGAGAAGTAACCTAGTGTCACATTTTATAAATCCTTAATACTTAAAAATGGATCTTGGATCAATGAGGTTTTCTACTGTTCTCAAGGCTTGGCATGCTGTGCATCCTGAGATGCTTTTCTGCTCACCATGTATGTAAAGAGAGGTTATTTGATGTTACCATGGCCGTCCTATTAACTTGACCCAGTCTGGCCATTCTCCTTTCGTCAACAAGGTGTTTCCACCCCGAGAACTGCCACTTACCGGATGTTTTTCAGACAAGTGTGTGTGTGTGTGTGTGTGGAAATCCTAGGAGAGCCGAAGTTTCTGGAATACTCAAACCAGACCATTTAGAATCTACAACCATGCCACGGATAAAATAACTGGATTACATTCTGGTGTTTGATGTGAATATTGACTGAAGCTCTTCATCTGATCCTGCTTGATGTTGTACATTGTGGTGTTGCCATATGATTGGCTGATTGGATAATTGTATGAATGAGCACATGTACAAGTGATCAGTGAGCACATCTATCTACCTTAGAGGTATTTTGGGGCAATACTTGACAATGTACCTGACTTTGTTAGATTTGTGGCCAAGTTGAAGAAGCTTCTGACATCCCAATGGAAAAAAATTAATAAAACAATCCAAGACAAATTCACTTTCAGTCTTGTTTTTTGTTTATTGTTTTTTTTCCCCCTTCATGTTAATCTCTTTCTACAGAACCGTCCAAACTTCATACGTCAATGCAGTGAGCAAGATAAACTGTCTACAGCTGAAGAATCTAACATTCTACAATTTTGACAAAAGTAACACCAGAGATGCTGCGTTAAAATGGTCAAGAAAATTACACCAAAGTAAAAAAATCACATTGGGTTAGATAATGAACATCGACTGAAACTCTCGATAGGACGTGACATTGTTGGAGAGTTGCATACGAGCGGACATTCAACAATATTTAGTAGAAGCCTTGTGGATGTTTTCGTCTGTGTTCGTCTGTAATATACTGGACTGTCCTACCAAGAGTTCGACCACATACACATTCAACTGAAGCTCATACAGTCAGCATACTGAACTCTCCTTTTTGCCATAGTGTGGCCGCTTAACAGGATAAGGTCTCAGAAGTCAAGCACCAGCAGCTTGTGGCTAAAAAGCTGCAGCAGAATTGAGCTTGGCTAGGAGGTGACTGGTGACGGAAAAAGCCGGGGAACCTCGGAAAGGAAAACAGGGCTGTGTTCCAAATCTTTTATTGCCTCCTCTTCAAACTCCAAAAACCTCTGGGCCCTACAGCTAAATCCAAAGCTGAGGAAAACAACCGTTCAACTAAGAAGGCCTTCTCAAACACAATGTTTGAGCGAAGGGAGGAAATGATCAAACACAGATCAATTGGAACACAGCCCATACAGCAAAACCGTAAAAAGGTGCCATAGAGTGTAAATGATTCAAAAAGACCCAAATCTAAGCCCAAACACTTCATATGACCATTGATATGACTGCTAACGAAATCTATTGTACTGTAGCTGCACTGCTACAAGCGTATATAAAGATACACCGATACAACCAGTTGAACATGAATAACACGCAAAGCACATTTCACAAGCACAATATCTTTCAAAAATGTCCAAAAGCACAAATTCCCTAATAAAGGAAAAAGACATGTTTGTGCTAACATGATACAGCAAGATACAGCTACAAACTAGCTGCTGAAGTTTTCCAATAACAGCACAGTTCCAATAACGGTGTTTTATTCTTCTTATACCACAGCACACTTCCTTCCATCCTACACAGGGTTGTGGGGAGCCTGGAGTCTATCCCAGGGAACTCGGGGCACAAGGCAGGGGACACCCTGGACAGGGTGCCAACCCATCACAGGGCACAATCACTCGTGCACACACACACTGGACAATTTTGGAGATGCCAGTCCACCTACAACGGATGTCTTTGGACTGGGGGAGGAAACCCCTGAAGCACATTTGCAGGGACATCGAGGAAATTTAGTGAAACCCAGTCAGTGATCTTATTGGATAATTAGTCTCTAATGATTTGACCTTGTTTGTTACGCTGCTAAATATTTTCCAAAGGTATGGAAGTGATGTTAAGTCAGCAGACGTATTGTGTGGGTTTGTGTTCTCTCTCCCTCCCCCTGTTTTTTTCTCACAGGTCGCTCTGCCCTAATTCGTTGTGCTGACGTGCTGCATGGGGATTGGAGAGGAGAAGACTGTCCCTCTTTTAAAAAGGAGGACGAACAATATGTTGGGAGGAATGCGGATGTGTGGGGTTCTGTGTCTGCGTGTGTACGACTGAGTAGCGAATGTTTTTCCTGGTGTTTGAGTGAAATCGCTTGCTTGTTGTGTGTGTACGAGTGAAAGAAGTGAGTGGAAGTATATTGTGTTGTCCCATTCCCCTGGTTTGTCTTGTGTTGTGGCTGAGTGTACGCCTGAATTGTAAATATATCTTTCATTGTAAATATTTCTCTTCTTACTGTCATGAAAGCTGTAGGGGTTGTGAGGCGTTTATTTTTGGGCTCTACCTTTTGTTCGCTGTTTTTGCCTCAGTGAGGGAGTCAGGTTAGACTCTATTTTCTTTTGACATACCTTTTTTGTTAGGTTCGTTAAACTGATACAGGGAAGATATTGACTCTTTTGTTTATTACATTGGCCTTGCCAGCCCTGAAGAGTGGTGCTTTCTGAGTGATTCTGTTTGTTTTGCATTATTTTTCTTGTGATCATTAAATTTGTAAGATTTGAAAGACGTGAGGTAATGAGATAATGAGGTGTTAACCTCATTAATTCTCAGTCTGATTTGTTTTTGTTTATACTTTTTTTTATGTTACACCTCGACCCTATACCGGGGTCGTAACAGTGAGTCAAAAATAACTTCCATTTCCTTTTATGAAGTTTTGTGGGCATTGCTACATGGAAATGAGCTGTGTCAGGAACACGGTTTGCACTTTAGAGGTGAACAACACGCGTACACAAGTACGAAGAACATCGGTGTTTCCGAAACTTTTATAAATCCGGCAGAAACGTTTAGTTTAGTTTGACTTGGGCAAACATTTACACATAACTTTAAAAAAGTCGGAATTCAAAGAGACTGCAGTGTAACGAGGTCATTTATGAGCATGATGTTCCTCCCAGACTGCATTTCATACCCTGCACACTTTGAAAACCACCTGATAGAAGGATGGTACTGTCATCGTTACAGAGCAGTGGCACATAGCATACAGAGCACACAGCATACAGAGCACATAGCATACAGAGCATGGCCCAGACCCTTTATGAGGAGGATGAAGGTGGGGTAGCAGCGAGGAAAACAACGTTCAGAGGATTCAAGACTAAAAAAAATTGTGATTCTGTCCTTCGATTGGAAGGAAATGGAAATACAGAGAATGAGCATGCTGCTATATGCAGAAAGATTATCAACCAACGACAGGATGGTGCAATGTGACGCACCACGAAGCTAAACAGGTCTTCCTGATGCTTTTTATTCCTTATACCACAGCAATTTGACAATTAAACATTTTAATCATTAAAAGAACGATATTGTACTTTTTCTCTCTCCTAAAGTTACGATGAACCACAAAGGGTAATGCCCTCTCTTCTGAAGACTGGTGGAAAAGTTCAAATCTAAAATCTAGTTCATTAAACACAACCCTTCTTAAAGCTGTTTACAGAGTCCACACAAGTCATGCTTTAAGTACCTGGACATGCCCGGGTTGAGGCTGGCCACCAGTGCACCGATGGATCTCTTTCCTGCGGCACTGTCGTGGTAGCAGTCGATACCAAAATCATCAGGTGCTTCAACTGAAAGAGCAGGAGAAGTCACTAAAACAATGTTTTAATAGAATAACATCAGGGTTAGGAGGTGCCACTGTTGATCAGTTACAAGATCAGATATTTATATATTTATATATTGCAGTTCCTCTGCAAGGAGATCTTTGGGGCTATGGTCATGAGGGTCTGAGGTCTGCTGAGGGTGCGAGCCACCACACACTGGCTTGGAGTGGGACAGTCCACACACAGGTACTTCTTCACACAATCGTATTTATCCTTACGGTGGGCTGACAGGATCACAACCCCCTTACACACATGATTTAAAGTGAGTGCTTCAGAACAAGAAGTAATGGTAATCTGTAGACTGAGGCTGTTAATCTGAAATTATCTTATGCCTTATGCTTAGACCCGTAAAAGGATATACTGTGACAAAAATCACATAGAAGCAGTTGCACTGCACTGCGTGTGTCACATCACAAAAGGTGAAACGACTTTAACAAAGAAAATCAGACAGCAATATCCTTAAACATTCAACTTAATAAATAAATAAATAAATAAAAAGTTTCATTTGACTTATTTACTAGAAGTGTCAGGATACTAGCTTTTATTTTCCTTAATCGAAAGCTTGAGCATCAGCCGATACCCATCTGATATTGTTTTCTTTAAGATCTACAACGCTCATTATTTTAACTGAAGCACTCGGTTTACCATTAAACTTTCATACAGAAACCCATACATAAAGTATGAATATAACGAATTCAATCCTAGCGAAAGAACAGTCACGTCTCTTTTACATGCATCAGTTATATGATGTGATTTCTGTTATCTCTGATAGCTGATCCACTGTTTTTTTTTGCTGCTATCAGGTACTAGATCAGTGACATCTAGGGATGCACGATTATGGCCAAAATGATAATCCCGATAATTTAGATTAATACTGAGATCTCGATTATCACGATTATTCAGTGATTTTAGTGATAACATTTTTTTATTGCACTTTCACATTTATTAAGTTCTCTCATGCCACAATACAACACACAAGTAGGCATGAGAAAACTTGAGCAGGTCAATTATGACAGAATTTAGGAACATAGTGTGAGCCATGACACATTAATTTACCTTCTGATAAACTAAATGTAATATTTTCAGTTCATTTTACAGACTGTATGCACAAAACAACCGTTAACCTGTTTGGAGTCTGCTCCTCTTAAATATATTTAAAGCTGCACTATTAGACATTTCCACTGTCATGGTTCTGGGCTGGAGTCAGTTCTCGAACCGCTCTGTGTGTATTGTGTGTATATCTGAATAATCTCATATAGGATGTGATTGGGTGAGTTCATTTACCCGTCAGATGCAGAGCGCTTTAGTTTAATGGTGTTCAAGATTTTTACAGCTGATACGATCCAGATACCAATCTTTTTTTATTTAAACTTTAATCATACAGTCTATCATAAACAGTGAAATGTAATCTCTCTGCTCATGGTCACTGTTAACTGAATTAAAATAATAGCAATAAGATACTGTTGGTTAATTGATAAATAAACAAACATAAAATATTTATTTTTAGATATCTTAAAAACAATAAAGAGTCCTAATTAAAAGTAGACTAACACAAAAGTGATCCATATTAGGAAAAAGGATAATAGCTTTCAATGAAATAGCAAACTAAGCTTAATGTCAAATTGATATTAAATGCAACCCATAGTAATTAAACATTATTTCATTTCTCATTTCATTTATATTTAATGAAGTTATTATAATAATATATATATCCATCCATCCAACCTGGAGCTTATCCCAGGGAACATCGGGTACAAGGAGGGGTACACCCTGGACAGTCCATCACAGGGCACAATCACAGGCACACTCACACACCCATTCATACACTACGGACACTTTAGACACGCCAATCAGCCTACAATGCATGTCTTTGGACTGGGTGAGGAAACCAGAGTAGCCCCCGCAGCACGGGGAGAACATGCAAACTCCACACACACACAGGGCCACGGGAATCGAGCCCGACCCTGGTGGTGTGAGGCGAACGTGCTGACCACTAAGCCACCGTATATATTTATTTATTTATTTATTTATTTATTTGTATGTATGTATGTATGTATGTATGTACATATATAATGATTTATTTATAACTAAGCACATTTTCTGTCTTTACATTTTAGTAGTTTTATTTTTGTTTATCAGTTTTAGATCGGTTCCCCAGTACAGTGTCCATGTCTGCTGATAATATTTTGGGGGGATTAAATCAAAACATGGAAACTGGAGTTGACTTTTCTAGTGATATCTGGCAACCGTGAGTTTAAATGAAGTGAATTAGAGTTAGTGAAGGAGAGCGGCAGTGTACTGTATGTTTACAGACGGAACAGTTGTTACTCTTGATTATGATTGGTGAGGAATTTTTTTAATAAAGAAGTTTGAATTAAACCCACCTTGTAGCGTGTTAATGTCATGATTTCTCCTCATGCAAAGCGCTGGAGCTCGAAGCGAACCTGGCAGCTCGAGGGATAAAATACTAACCCCGGGTTTTGGCACTACAAAATGACGTCATCCCTGCGCTGCGCTATGGTGATTGGCTATAAATGTAGGAAGTGCTTGATTTGATCTGCAGCCAAGTTTTCTATTAGCGGAGGACGAACTTTAAACGTTAATATTGCAGTCGATCATGTTCATTTAATCGTGGGCCGTCAAAATCGTAATCGCGATCGATATTCCATTAATTGTGCAGCACTAGTGCCATCTATATTATTTACCCATAGTAATGTGGGTTTTTTCTTCTCCCCCCCTTTATTTTATTTATTTTTAAATCAAAGTCCTTTCAATCATATATTTCACATCACATTCAAGCAGTTATCTAATCAGCCAATCATGTGCCAGCAGCACACTGCATAAAATCATGCAGGTACAGGTCAAGAGCTTCGGTTAATGTGTACATCAGACAACCACGTCATGGTTACTGGTACCAAATGGGCTAGTTTGAGTATTTCAGGAATAAGGCGTTTCCATCCACACACAATTGTTGCTCTCTCAATGTTTTTTTGCACCATTCTTAGTAAACTCGAAGAAATTCTAAGAAGAACAAACTCCCGCAGCCTGGCAGAAATGGTCGTAGAGCGAAGAATGCGCTTTGCAGGACACATTCTACGGATGTCTGACCACCGCCACGCAAAGATCGCGCTGCGCTGGACGCCGCCACGGGGGAAGAGAAGAGTAGGGCGGCCGCGGAATACTTGGCGACGAACATTCATGGAAGATCTACGAGCGCTCGATGTCAAGTGGGAAGATGTGGAAATCGACGCTTCCGACCGAGCCCGCTGGCGAATGCTTGTTGCCCGATGCGCCCCGCTGCGCGGACGGAACTAACTACTACTAACTACTTAGTAAACTCTACAGACAGTTCTGTGTGAAAAGCCCAGGAGATCAGCAATTTCTGAAATACTCAAACCTGCCCATCTGATACAAACAACCATGCCACGGTAAAGGTCACAGAGGTCACAATTTTCACCCATTGTGATGCTTGACGTGAACGGTAACTTTTTATGCATTGACGTGAACGTTAACTCAAGTTCTTTTTACGCATCGTGCCGCTGCCCCATGATTGAATAACTACATGAATGTGAGGGTGTTTCTAATAAAATGGGCAGCGAGTGCATTACTTATTCATTCAAATAATGAATATAACGGTCGTTACATTACTAGTCACATGTACGGTTTTTCTAAGCAATACAATACATTTTCTATACCTTAACCCCTAAAAAGTACGGCTGCTCACCTGAACATTTTCAGCATAGTAAAATACTTTAATATTTGAATCCTAAACAAACTTCATGGACACACTTGATTCTACCCAGTGTGTGAGACCCACCATCTGAACCTGTTGCCCCACTCTCTGCTGCAGAGCTCTGAGCAGAGCCTCCTGTCGATCATCGTACTCCATCCTGCACACAGAAAAAAAATGAA
Organism: Ictalurus punctatus; assembly: GCF_001660625.3. Lineage (NCBI taxonomy): Eukaryota > Metazoa > Chordata > Actinopteri > Siluriformes > Ictaluridae > Ictalurus > Ictalurus punctatus. The sequence goes on from NW_026521087.1 coordinate 1,417,814, forward strand.
ATGGCGGGGGGATAAAAAGTGTTAATGCTGCAATTAAGACATGATCCTTGCTCAACAGGGCTCTGGTTCAAATAAAACACTACGCACAGTAACCACTGCCTTCCGCTATGAATGAAAGAAAAGCTGTCGAGAAGCTCTTCATTTTAGAGCGTGCAGTTCGAGAAACACGTTTATTTGCCGAGACCATTGAAACGTTTGTGCCTAACTGATGGACTGCAGCTGAATACGGACAATATGAGAGCAAAGTTCTGCACTACCTAATCGACGAGGACCGCTTTAATAATTTGAAATTAACAGTGCTACACACTAGCGTCCCTTTCATGAAGCTCACGAGGAGTGAATTTTAAAAAGAGCCCAGGACGCAGTAATGGCACAGGCTACAATTTCTTTCTAAACACTGGTCAAGTGTGTTGGCTCACATTCCCGGCCTCTGAAGGTGGATGCCCACGGGCACTTTGTTGAGGGTCTGCAGTAGTGAGTGAGCGACATCAGCGTTACGGCGCGTATGGGACAGCAGCCAGATCTCCAGAGGCATGCTGGTCATCAGAGGAAGACCTCGCGTCTCTTTAGACCAATCCGCGTCACATGGGTTGTACTCGTACTGCGCACACACACAAACTCTACTCAGCAAGAGTGCGACACGTGTCATGTACAGTTGTGTTCTCTGTGTTCTGTGGTCCCCCTTACTGCTCTCGCTCCCTGTAGGATCCTCTCAGCAGGAAGAACTCTTCCAGTCAGATTCAGCAGCTCGTTCTCAAAGCTTAGATTCACTGAAAAATTCAGCAGTGTAAATTGGTATAACGTTCATTTCAAACATTTAATCGTACACCTTCAGATCAAAAGGCTTTTAAGATCATGAAAAACATTCTAGTCGGGTGTCCACAAACTTTTGATTGGTAGTGTATATCTATCATTAAACTTAAGAATGATATAATCAGAAAAACCATCACGCTATATGTTCAGCCTCGTGTTGCCCGGGATAGTCTCTGTAAAGTAAATACACATCCCTTATATGCATGCTACAAATGTTTCTTTTGTAAAATTTGTCTCTGGCTTGCACGTTAAGGATAAATTTCTAAATGTAAAGAATGTATAAGTTTCTGTAAAGCTGCTCTGTGACATCGTACGCTGTTAAACGCGCTATACAGACAAAAGCAGAATTGAATTAATAATGCAGTCGCTTTTATCCAGTACCTGCTCATGTTCCTGATGAATCTGTTGAGGCAGTTCTCCCACTGTTCTGGGGTCAGTCTGGTGTGAGTGGAAAGGTCCTTCATGATGTTAAAGTCGTGCGCATCTTATCAGTCAGACCTGAGCAAGTTACAACAATTAGTGCGATAAGAAGCAGACAATGATTAAGCGCTCTGTGAGGGAGACCTGTGAGGTAGCAGAACTCCGGGATGAGTAAGACAGATCCTGGTGGAGGAGCTCCTGCAGGACCCAACCTCCTAACGTGACTGACCAGCAGAACCTGGTTCCTATCAGTGATCTGCAGATCATATTCCTAAAAAATATATATTATATCCCACAAAGAAATTAAGACGGGAACAAAGTCAGCAGTGAAATGAGGCTCCTTTAATACTGTTTAAAAAGCATCTCAGGGAAATTCCTCAAGATATCAAGTGAGAAATGCCAAGAATACATTTCTGGAAAAAGGGCATCTACTTTGAAGATCCTAAAAATTCATATCCTAAATTATTTTGATGTATTTTGGATGTATTTTTTTCGGGGGGTGAATAAAGAATGAACGTGTCTTTAACGTTTGACGGTAGTGTATGTTTCCAATGCAAGTGCTATAGTATAGGTGTGCTGGGTTATATCTTATATAGGTCTATTAGGTTATACACGTCTATATGCAGTGGTTGTAAGTAAATATACAAGAACTGTGGCTGAATATCTAGTATATAGTTATTTATCTCTTTTTTATATCTCTTATTTTCCTTTGTTTTCGTAGTATTGTTTTGGTATTTTATTTTTTTTTTCCCATTTTATTAGATTTTTTCTGCCAATCGACTGCCCACACTCAAGTCCAGTAGGTGGCGGTAATGCATCTTTAGCATTAAAACAAAAAAGAAGAGAACTATAGTGCCTTAACCCACACTGCGCATGCGCGAAGCCGGATGACTCAGCCATTAAACTAGTAAAAGAGCTCTAATTAGCCAGTGAAGCTAAATGTCGTTCTGCCACGTCCACTTATAAAAGTAAATCATGCAGTATTCTCAGACTGGGCAGTTATTGACAGAGTGAATTCATTGTTTTAAATAGAATCAAAAATAACATCGACCTATTTGCTAATCACATTTCGATTAGCTTGCTTATTAATTACACTGCGCATGCGTGGACTGGACTGCCTCCTCAAAAGCTAGCACCGCTAGCATATTTGTATAATATTAACATTAATATTGAACCAGAGGAGTGAATAAAAAAAGTTATAAAATGTTATTTCTCACTTCTTCTCGTCTTGTCACAGAACCGAATAAACTCACTTTGGTTTGGGTCCAAACGGGCCAGAACTAACACTAGCATTAACACTGCTTTCTGCTCTTCACTTCGACTTCTCGCGCTCGCGGTGACGTCACCAACGTAACGGACGTTGACGTAAATTTGAATCTTTGAGGAGAAAATAAAATAAAATAAACCCAAATATTATTTCATAAAAAGCTTCATTATCCTCTTCTTCTTAAACACGATAGAGGATAATATATACAAATACATAAAAAAAACAGCTTTATCATTATTTTAAATCAAATCCACTTTAAAAGTGCTCCTTTCTAATTACATTTTAATTAAAAATATACTTCATCTTACTCTTGTTTAATTTAATTTTTTAAAATTAATATTTAATTAATCAATGATTATAGACAAGTTGAGGTTTCACGTTCTTTGTGCTTTATTATCATAAATATACACTTTGTTTAAACTTTTGAGTTTGGACACAAAATATAAACATTCCTCATGAATCCAGAACATTCATTTGTTTATTATTTAGAAAGTAATAATTAAACAGCTGAATAAAATCATCAGATTAATCACTTGCAACATTTAGGATATGAATTTCTTGTATTAAGTGAGGTTTTTAATTATACACAGATATACATAGATTTTATTTATTTGTAGTTTTCATATTTGACTCAGAACATTACACTACATTTATTTAATCAACTATTTATCAAGTTGTTTTTAAAAAAAATATTTATCTGAATGATTACCATGTAGTGTAGGCTCTCAGTCACACTGTGGTCTCAGGAGTAGAGGAGGTTGATTTTGGTTCCTTGGACAGCGACGCGACTCCGGCCTGCAATCTCACCTGCTATTTCCAGAGCTCCAGCAATCATGGACTATCAGGGAACACACGACTGCAGAGATGAAGAACAGAACACACACTTGCCTTCATTTATACTAAATAATAAAGCTACATGAAAAAAATACATGGTACAACCCAAAGTCACATTCTTCTGTTATCATTCCATATCTTCCATGTGTCAGTCCAGAATTTCACCATTTTGTGATCACAGAAATTAACGCAAAATCAAGAAACTCCACAATATTCAGAGGAGCTTCCACTTTTTCAAAGTTACTGCAGATTTGGGCCAAAACGTGTCATGGCACGTCATCACCACAACAGGCCTTCAGCACAGGTTACTCTACGTCCTGAACAAGTGCAGACCCGGATACAAGTTACGTTCACGTTCATGGGACAATTCACATTCACAGTTCCAGTGTAACTGAACTCGGACCACCTTCTACAGGTAGTCTCGGGTTCGGTACCGCAGTGCACTTCCCAGTGCACATTACGACGGTCACATTACCAACTTTTCATGCAAACTGCTCTGTTTTGGACTAAACTTCCAGTGTGGAAGCCCACTAGAACAGCTACACTGCAGAATTTTTCTGTCTAAAAATTAACAAATTTCAGGTTTTGTAGCTCTTCTTTGATAAATGACAAGATGGTAATATCATAAACATATATAAGTAACATATTGTCACTACATGATGCGGAAATACAAGTTCATGCATTCGTCACCTCTAGATTAGATTACTGTAATGTCTTACTGTCTGGATGTCCCAGTAGGAAAGAATCGGAGAGGGGAAAATCTTAGCGGTGAGACCGAAGCAACTAAAAGAATATGAGGTGACACTTGAAAGAGAGGAGGAAATAGAAAGCCTAATGGCCGGACTGATAATTAAAGGCATAAACTGCGAAGTGAAAAGACTACACAACAGGGATTATGTGGTCTCCTTCATGCATCTGCCGGTTTATTTGGATGATGAGGTCATTGTTCAAAAGCTGGGGGGATGGGGAGTAACCCCCGTGTCAAAAATAAAAAGGAGAATGTATCCGGGCACAAACATCGAGGACGGGACCAGATTTGTCAAAACAAGGTTCCCGAGAGAGGTGACGTCCTTTCCGTATAGCACGAAGATGGAAACGGCAGAAGGACCGCAGTACTTCCGGGTGATGCACAGTCACCAGGTGAAAACTCGTCGTCTGTGCATGAGCCCGGATCATGTGGCGAAGGACTGCCCTAATTTAAAGTGCTATAAATGCGAGGAGAGGGGGCACTTTGCAAGAGACTGCAACACGGTGAAGTGCCCGGATTGCAGAAAGTATTTAAACAAGTGTGAATGCTGGATGGAGAGCGAGGAGGGAGGAGAAGAGGAGCAGATGAACGGGCAGAGGCATGGAGGAGACGGCGAGAAGGAACAAGGAGAGGAAACCAGAGGAACACAGGTCAGAGACAACAGAAAACACAGAAAATGGAGAACAGATGGATGAATGCGACAAACAGAATGTGCAAATAGAAAGAGAGTGAGAAAGCTGGACTCAAATAGAAATGACTGAAACTTTGGAAAGTGCATTGGACAGAGCAGAACATAAAGAAGAAAAGAGTAATGAACAATGTGCTGAAAATGAAAGTGAAGAGGGGGAAGAAATGGAGGATAAAATACTGAAAACTATGAAAAGAAGACGATCGATAAAGGTTATGCCAAGCTTGGAAGCTGCCAGAAAAAAAGTGATTAAAAAAGATGTGCTTAAACATGAAAACAGATATGAGTGTCTAAAGGACTTGGAGGGGATAGACTGATAAGATGAGTCTGATGTACATCTTCCTTTGTTGTATGGTTTTAAGAATTGTTACATTTAATGCAAGAGGACTTTTAAATGTAAACAAATTTGAAAAAGTGAAAGAAATGTGTAAAGGGGAAGATGTGATGTACTACAAGAAACTAACTGGAGGAATGGGTATATACGTCAAATAAGGAAAAAATGGAATGGGGAAATATTTTATAACAATGGCGATGATAAGTTTGGCAGAGGAGTAGCAATACTGATAAAAGATAATAGAGACATAAAATGTAAAATAATGTATAAGGACACATTTGGGAAATGTATGGCGGTAGAGATGGAATATGAAGAGAGGAAAGTGGTGGTGGTCAACGTACATGCACCAACAGGGGAGCAGGAGAAGAGAGAGTATTTTAAGTTCTTAAGGGAGTTTTTAAAGAAGCACAATCAAGTTATTATAATGGGGGATTTTAATACAGTGTTTAGTAAATTGGATATGGCTGAAGGAATGGTTTTTAAAACTGACACTGGGAGAAAAGAGCTAAAATCACTGATGGACGAAAATAACATGATTGATATATGGAGAGAAAGGAATGAAAAGAAAAAAGAATACTCAAGGAGGCAGATAGTCAGGAATTTTATGTGCAAAACAAGAATTGACTTTGTTTTATGTACAAGGAACATAGAAGGTTTTATAGAAGGGATGAGGTATAAGGAAACAAGCCTAAGTGATCATAAGCCACTTTTTATGCAAATAGACTGGAGTACAGTGAAAAGAGGGCCAGGGGTATGGGTCTTAAACACAGCGGTTTTAAAGAATGAAGAATATGTTGTAAAGATAAAAGATTTCATTGAAAACGAAAAAGAAAATGGTATGTATGTGGAAGATAAAAGAATATGGTGGGAAAATGTGTAGTATGCAGTGAAAAAATCTACAATAAAATATTGCAGACAAATGCAGAAAAGCAAAAGAATAAGGAAAGAGAAACAAGGGAACGATGGGGAAAAGAATTAAATGAGAAAGAAAAAGATATACAAAAATTAAAAGAAATAGAGGAAGAATTGAAAGAAATGGAAGAAAATAAATATCAAGGGGCGAGGTTGTGAAGTAAAGCAAAGTATATGGTGGAAGGAGAAAAGTGCACAAAATTATTTTTTGATCTGGAAAGGAGAAAAGGGAAAGCTGAAACAATAAAAGGAATAAAAAGAGAAAATGGAGAGGTAGTAGAAAAAAATGAGTAAATTCTGAAAGAAATAAAAGCATATTATGAAAAGCTATTTAATTCAGAGGGAGTAAAAGAAGATGAAAAAGCATTTTTATTGAAGCAAATAAAAACAAAAGTAAGGGAGGAAGATAAAAAAAGAATGTAATCAGGACATAAGAGAGGAAGAGATTGAAAAAGCTATAACCAAATTAAATAGAAACAAAAGTCCAGGGATAGATGGTTTGGGGAGCGAGTTTTATATTGTTTTTAAGGATTTTTTAACTAGCACCATGAAAGAAGTGTTTGATGAGGTTTTTAAGAAAGGAGAGATGAGCCAAAGAATGGGAATGGGGTTGATCAAGTTGGTATATAAAAGAAAAGGAGAAAGGGTAGACTGAACTAACTACAAACCGATTACAATGCTCAACACTGATTTAAAGATTTTAGCAAAAATTTTAGCCAACAGATTAAAAGAAGTAATGCCAAGCATAATTAAAACAAATCAAGTGTACAGGGTAAAAGGAAAAGACATAGCAGACACAACGTTAAGCATACAAGATATGATCAGATACATGAAAATGAAAAACAAAGAAGGCTATGTAATTAGTTTAGATTTTGAAAAAGCTTTTGACAGGGTAGAACATGATTATTTATTTGGAATTTTAAAAAGTTTTGGTTTCGGAAAGAATTTTATTGAATGGATTAAAATTTTATACAGAGGCGCAATAACGAGAATAAAATGCAATGGGTTTTTAACACAGTGTTTTAAAATCCAAAGGTCTATAAGACAAGGATGTCCATTATCAGCTCTTTTATATTCACTCATATCAGAACCACTAGGGCTAGCCATACAACAAGAAGGAGCAATAAAAGGAATAGGTGTTGAAGGAAATAAAGAAAAGGATAAAATATTTCAATATGCGGATGATACTGCAGTGATAGTAAAAGAAATGGAGAGTGTTAAAAAGGTCATGGAAATCGTACAGATGTTCTATAAGGGCTCAGGAGGTAAGGTAAATTTAGAAAAAACAGTGTATATGAGATTTGCAGGGGTCACAGTTTTAACAGATTATTTTACTTTCAAAGAAACAAAAGAAATAAAGATCTTAGGTGTTTTAATTGGGAAGGATGAAAAGAAAGCACGGGAAACCATGTGGGAAGGCATATTAAGAGGTATTGAAAAAAAAACTGACTTTTTGGAAACTGAGGACTCTTAATTTAAAAGGGAAGGTTTTAATCTTAAATGTGTTGATGGTTTCCAAGTTATGGTATACTTTATATGTGTCATCTATGCCATTGTGGGCGGAACGAAGGCTGAAGAAATGTCTTTTTAGACTTTTTATGGGACAGAAAGCCACCAAGAATCGCGTACAATACTTTAATAGGTGCGGTGGAAAGGGGAGGTTTGGGCTTAATGGATGCTGAGCAAAGGAAAAACAGTTTGAGAGTGAAAATAATAAAAAAGTATATGGATGATGAAAATAAAGCAGCATGGAAAAAAACAATGGAATATTTTATAAACAAATGTGGGAATTTTAATTTGGGACATAATATTTTATGGATGAAAACAAAGAATTGGATGATGGAAGGGTTACCAGAATTTTATAAGGAAATGGTGGGCGCCTGTGGGAAATTTTTAACCAATGTACATTTTAAGCCCCGAGGCAGAGAGAACATTTTAAATCAGCCTTTATTCTTAAACAACAGCATTTTAAATCAAGGAAAGGAGATTTCTTTTTAAGAAATGGTGGGAGGTGGGAATCACAAGGGTTAGGGATGTTTTATATGAATTTAAAGAAGGCTTTTTACCTGTACAGTGCATAATAGATGCAATGGAGGAGGCGAAAGAGGATTTTAGCAGACAAGAAATAATAAATAAGTACGATGTCATCAAAAAAGGAATACCTAAAGAGTGGATAAAGAGAATTGAAAACATGGAGGAGGGGGAACAGGAAGAGAGGTCTATGTGAAGGTGGGAGAAAAACTGGCTGATTTTAAAGAATGTACAGTGAAAATGTTTTATAGCCTTTTTAGAGATGGAGTTTTTAAAAAACCGATTGTAAATGAGTACTGGCAAAAGAAATTCAATGACCTTCGAGAAGAAAGCATATGGAATAACATGAAAGGGACGATCGTAGAAACAAAATTAGAGAACCTACAGTATTTTATCAGACATAAAGTAATATTTACAGACTTCCTACTAAACAAAATAGGAATGGAGCAAAAAGCAATATGTAAAGTATGTAACGATGATGAAGAAGGGTTTTTACATTTGTTTTTACACTGCAAAGAGTTGAAAGACTTTAATGTGAAATGGAAGAAAATAATTGAACATCTGAAAGGGGAAAAAAATGAGATAGACAAGGAATGGAATAAAGTCGTCGTGTTAGGAGTGGATAAAAAGTGTGAAAACAATAAACTGATCAATCTGCTTGTGATGTTGTTAAAAAGTGCAATATGGGAAAGAAGGGTTGTGGCAAAAAGAGAAAAAATTGTAATGGATGTAGAGTGTGTTTTTAAAAGAAAAGTGGAAAAATATATAGAATGTTTGTTTTTCTATTTTAAACAAGAAGATAAAATGGATGAATTTTATAACGTTTTTACGCCAGAGGAATGTAAGGTTTTTGACGATTTACAATGGAAAGTACCAGGATAACAAGGGTAATTTTTTATCATATTAGGAATATAAGTGTTATTCATTTTTTTAAAGGATTGACTGTGTTTTAAACTGATTACAATGGATGTAAATAATAAATGTTTGTAAAGTTAGGATTTATTGTTAAAAAATAATGTACATTCTGATGTATTTTAATGGGAAAAAATATTTATGCTGTAATGTTTTTAATTTAAAAAAAAAAACAACAACAAAAAAACAAAGCCTGATCTCATCTGACCTCGGAAGCAAAGCAGAGTTGGGCCTGGTTAGTACTTGGTTGGGAGACTGAATGGGAATACTAGGTGCTGTAAACTTTTTATTTGGATCAGTGTTTTCATGACCTCTGCACAACATCCTCTTTTGGGATTAAGATTGGATACAGGTTTGAAGGGGACCCAATCAATCAGTCAGTCAGTCAGTCAGTCATTCAGTCTTTTGATTACACTATTTAAATAGGCCCCATTTGGGGTCAGCTTTCGCTTACGGCCATACCAATCTGACAAAGCCTGATCTCATCTGACCTCGGAAGCAAAGCAGAGTTGGGCCTGGTTAGTACATGTTTGGGAGACTGACTGGGAATACTAGGTGCTGTAAACTTTTTATTTGGATGAGTGTTTTCATGACCTCTGTGCAACATCCTCTTTTGGGATTAAGATTGGATACAGGTTTGAAGGGGACCCAATCAATCAGTCAGTCAGTCAGTCAGTCTTTTGATTATACTATTTAAATAGGCCCCATTTAGGGTCAGCTTTCGCTTACGGCCATACCACTCTGACAGCGGTAGTGAGTAGCACCTGTGTAGTAGTGAGTTGGCTGCAGTTGGTGAGAGAGGCTCACCGAAATCTTTGGGCTTATTTGTTTGTGGTTAAATACCTAATTATTTTCATTAGTGTTTTTTTTTTGTTTGTTTGTTTGTTCCTCCCGGCAGCGCAGGCTGTTTGGGAGGAGCTTTTTGAGCCTAGTTTGCGTCTTTTGTTTGTTTGTTTGTTTGTTTTCTTTGTGTGTGTAAAATGGATGGCTTAAAGACAACGGATACGGCAATGGCGGATGAAATACGGCGTGGAAAAGAACTCGGAATGGAACAACGACCAAGAGATGATGACGGAAAAGGGAAGCTGTAAAAAAAGGAAGGCGGGAAGAGAATTTATATGAAGGAGGCAACCGTGACGGTGGATCTGGGGAATGTGGAGGAAGCCAGAGCGGCGGACATCATAAAAGCGGTGGCGGAGAAAATCGGGGAAGGAAGAATCCTGGCGGTGAGACCTAAACAGAGGAAAGAATATGAGGTGACGCTCAAGAAAGAGGAAGACACGGAAGGCCTGTGCGACGGCCTGACAATCAGAGGCATAAAATGTGAAGTCACGCGGCTACACAATAGAGACTTTGTGGTGTCCTTCATGCACCTACCTGTTTACCTGGACGATGAAGTCATCATCCAAAAGCTGACGGGATGGGGAGTAACACCCATATCAAAAATAAAAAGGAGGCAATATCCCGGTACAAGCATCGAAGACGGGACTAGATACAGTGAGGGAAAAAAGTATTTGATCCCCTGCTGATTTTGTACGTTTGCCCACTGACAAAGAAATGATCAGTCTATAATTTTAATGGTAGTTGTATTTGAACAGTGAGAGACAGAATAACAACAAAAAAATCCAGAAAAACGCATGTCAAAAAATTTATAAATTGATTCGCATTTTAATGAGGGAAATAAGTATTTGACCCCCTCTCAATCAGAAAGATTTCTGGCTCCCAGGTGTCTTTTATACAGGTAACGAGCTGAGATTAGGAGCACATTCTTAAAGGGAGTGCTCCTAATATCAGTTTGTTACCTGTATAAAAGACACCTGTCCACAGAAGCAATCAATCAATCAGATTCCAAACTCTCCACCATGGCCAAGACCAAAGAGCTCTCCAAGGATGTCAGGGACAAGACTGTAGACCTACACAAGTCTGGAATGGGCTACAAGACCATTGCCAAGCAGCTTGATGAGAAGGGGACAACAGTTGGTGCGATTATTCGCAAATGGAAGAAGCACAAAAGAACTGTCAATCTCCCTCGGCCTGGGGCTCCATGCAAGATCTCACCTCGTGGAGTTGCATTGATCATGAGAACAGTGAGGAATCAGCCCAGAACTACACGGGAGGATCTTGTCAATGATCTCAAGGCAGCTGGGACCATAGTCACCAAGAAAACAATTGGTAACACACTACGCTGTGAAGGACTGAAATCCTGCAGCGCGCGCAAGGTCCGCTGCTCAAGAAAGCACATATACATGCCCGTCTGAAGTTTGCCAATGAACATCTGAATGATTCAGAGGACAACTGGGTGAAAGTGTTGAGGTCAGATGAGACCAAAATGGAGCTCTTTGGCATCAACTCAACTCGCCGTGTTTGGAGGAGGAGGAATGCTGCCTATGACCCCTGGAACACCATCCCCACCGTCAAACATGGAGGTGGAAACATTATGCTTTGGGGTTTTATTTCTGCTAAGGGGACAGGACAACTTCACCGCATCAAAGGGACGATGGACGGGGCCATGTACCGTCAAATCTTGGGTGAAAACCTCCTTCCCTCAGCCAGGGCATTGAAAATGGGTCGTGGATGGGTATTCCAGCATGACAATGACCCAAAACACACGGCCAAGGCAACAAAGGAGTGGCTCAAGAAGAAGCACATTAAGGTCCTGGAGTGGCCTAGCCAGTCTCCAGACCTTAATCCCATAGAAAATCTGTGGAGGGAGCTGAAGGTTCGAGTTGCCAAACGTTAGCCTTGAAACCTTAATGATTTGGAGAAGATCTGCAAAGAGGAGTGGGACAAAATCCCTCCTGAGATGTGTGCAAACCTGGTGGCCAACTACAAGAAACGTCTGACCACTGTGATTGCCAACAAGGGTTTTTAAACCAAGTACTAAGTCATGTTTTGCAGAGGGGTCAAATACTTATTTCCTTCATTAAAATGCAAATCAATTTATAACATTTTTGACGTGCGCTTTTCTGGATTATTTTTTTGTTATTCTGTCTCTCACTGTTCAAATAAATCTACCATTAAAATTATAGACTGATCATTTCTTTGTCAGTGGGCAAACGTACAAAATCAGCAGGGGATCAAATACTTTTTTCCCTCACTGTATGTAAAAACAAGGTTCCCGAAAGAGGTGACGTCGCTCCCATACAGCACCAAGCTGGAAACCGCAGAAGGACCTCAGTACTTCCGGGTAATGCACAGCCTGCAGGTGAAGACATGTCGGCTGTGTCTGAGCCCGGACTATCTGGTCAAGGACTGCCCCAGCTTCACGTGCGAGGAGAGGGGACACTTCGCAAGAGACTGCAAAACGGTGAAGTGCCCGGACTGCGACAGACACCTAAACAAGTGTGAATGCTGGATGGAGAGCGAGGAGCGAAACGAGGAACAGGTGAACGGACAGAAGCAAGGAGGAGACGATGAGAGGGAACAAGAGGAGCAAGCCGGAGAAACGCGGATCGATGATGCATCTGAAGACACGGAGCACGGTGAGCAGATGGACGAGGGCGACAGACAAAATGCACAACAGGAGCGACAGGCAGCAACCTGGACACCAGTTGACATCACTGAAACCCTGGAAAACGCGCTGGATGGGACAGAACAAAAAGAGGAAAGCAGGAGCCAGCAAAGTGCTGAAAATGAAAGTGAGGAGGGGGAAGAAATGGACGACAAACTACTAAAAACAATAAAAAGGAGGCGATTAATAAAGGTTTTGCCAAGTTTGACAGCTGCTAGGAAAAGAGTGATTAAAAAAGACGTGTTGAAGCATGGAAACAGATATGAGTGTCTGAAGGACTTGGAGGGGATAGACTGAAACGATGGGTATGATGTACATCTTTCTTTGTTGCATGGTCTTAAGACTAGTTACATTTAATGCGAGAGGGTTGTTAAATGTAAGCAAATTCGAAAAAGTCAAAGAAAAGTGTAAACTGGAGGACGTAATTGTTTTACAAGAAACAAACTGGAGAGATGGGTTCATAAGCGAAGTGAGGAAAAGATGGAATGGAGAAATATTTTATAGTAATGGTGACGATAAATTCGGGAGGGGGGTAGCAATATTGATAAAAAATAATAGAGATATAAAATGTAAAATGATATATAAGGACATATTTGGGAAATGCATGGTGGTGGAACTAGAACAAGAAAGAGAAAAGTGGTGGTGGTTAACGTGCACGCACCAACGGGGGAACAGGAGAAGAGGGAGTATTTTAAGTTCTTAAGTTGAGTTCCTAAAAAATCACACTAAGGTTATTATAATGGGGGATTTTAACACGGTATTTAGCAAATTGGATATGGCGGAAGGGATGGTTTTTAAAACAGACACAGGGAGAAAAGAATTAAAATTATTAATGGACGAAAACAATATGATCGACATTTGGAGGGAAAGAAATGAGAAAAAAAAAGAATACTCAAGGAGGCAGATAGTTGGGAATTTTATGTGTAAGACAAGGATTGATTTTATTTTATGCACGAGAAACACAGAAAGATTTATAGAAGGGATAAAGTACGAAGAAACAAGTTTAAGCGATCATAAGCCCCTGTTCGTACACATAGATTGGAGGGTAGTCAAAAGAGGGCCAGGGGTATGGGTTTTAAATACAGCGATTTTAAAGAATGAAGAGTATATTGAAAAAATAAAAGAGATAATGGAAAACGAAAAAGAAAACGGGATGTTCATAGAAGATAAAAGAATATGGTGGGAAAATGTAAAATATGAAGTAAAGAAATTTACAATAAAATATTGTACGCTTATACAGAAAAGGAAAAAGGATAAGAAAAGAGAAATAAGGGAACGGTGGGAGAAGGAAAAAGATGTACAGAAATTGAAAGCGATAGAAGAAGAATTGCAGGAAATAGAAGAAAGTAAATATCAAGGCGCAAGGTTAAGAAGTAAAGCAAAGTATATGGTGGAGGGGGAAAAATGCACAAAATTCTTCTTCGATTTAGAAAGAAGGAAGGGAAAAGCCGAGACAATAAAAGGAATTAAAGGGGAGAATGGGAAAGTAGTAGAGGAAAATGAGGAAATTCTAAAAGAAGTTAAAGTATATTACGAGAAACTATTTAGCTCAGAGGGAGTAGGAGAAAAGGAGAAGGGATTTTTATTAAATCAAATAGAAGCAAGGGTAGGAGAGGAAGAAAAAAATGAATGTGACAAAGAAATAAGGGAGGAAGAAATAGAAAAAGCCATAGCACAACTAAATAGAAAGAAAAGCCCGGGAATAGATGTATTGGGGGGTGAGTTTTATATTGTTTTTAAGGATGTTTTAACCAGCAATTTGAAAAATGTATACGATGAGATATTTAAGAAAGGGAAAATAAACAAAAGAATGGGAATGGGAGTGGTAAAGTTGATATATAAAAGAAAAGGGGAAAGAGAAGATTTAAGAAACTATAGACCGATCACAATGCTTAATACTGACTTAAAGATTTTAGCGAAAATTTTAGCAAATAGACTAAAAGAAGTAATGCCAGCCATAATTAGAACGAATCAGGTATATGGGGTAAAGGGGAAGGATATAGCGGACACAACGCTAAGTATACAAGATAAAATAAGATATATGAAGATGAAAAAGAAAGAAGGATATGTAGTTAGCATAGATTTTGAGAAAGCTTTTGACAGGGTCGATCACGATTATTTATTTGGGATTTTAAAAAGTTTTGGCTTCGGGGAAAATTTTATCGAATGGATCAAAATTTTATATAGAGGGGCAACAACAAGAATAAAGTGCAATGGTTTTTTAACACAGTGTTTTAAAATTCAAAGATCGATAAGACAGGGATGCCCACTATCAGCGCTTTTATACTCACTTATCTCAGAGCCACTGGGTCTAGCAATGAAACAAGAATGTACGATAAAAGGAGTCGGGGTTGAAGGAGGGAAAGAAAAAGAGACAATATTTCAATACGCGGACGACACAACGCTAATAGTGAAAGATAAGGAGAGCGTCAAGAAAGCAATGGAAGTCGTACAAATGTTTTGTAAGGGCTCAGGGGGTAAGATCAATGTAGACAAAACAGTGTACATGAGATTCGGAGGGGCCGTAGATCTAACAGATTACTTTGCTTTTAAAGAAACAAATGAAATAAAGATCTTGGGCGTTTTAATCGGAAAGGATGAAAGGAAGGCAGGAGAAACCATGTGGGAGGGTATTTTAGGAAATATCGAAAGGAAGCTGGCTTTCTGGAAACTGAGGACTCTCAGTTTGAAAGGGAAGGTTTTAATTCTGAATGTGTTGATGGCGTCGAAATTATGGTACACCCTATATGTGTCATCCTTGCCTTTGTGGGCAGAACAAAGGCTCAAGAAATGTGTTTTAGACTTTTTATGGGATAAAAAACCGTCAAGAATCGCATATAACACCTTGATAGGAGCGGTGGAAAGGGGAGGTCTAGGGTTGGTGGATATCGGGCAAAAGAAAAACAGCTTAAGAGTAAAAATAATTAAAAAAATATATGGATGACGAGAACGATACAGCATGGAAAAAAACAATGGGGTATTTTTTAAATAAATGCGGGAATTTTAACTTGGGGGAGGACATTTTATGCATGAAGATGAAGAACTGGATGGCGGAAGGGCTACCGGACTTTTATAAAGAAATGATGGGCGCATGGGGGAAATTTCTAACCACTGTGCACTTTGAGCCCCGAGGCAGAGAGAACATCCTGAACCAGCCCCTGTTTTTAAACAACAGAGTTTTAAAGCAAGGAAAAGAGATCTTTTTTAGAAAGTGGTGGGAGGTGGGAATTACAAGGGTAAGGGACATTTTATATGAGTTTAAAGAAGGGTTCCTACCGGTACAATGCATAATAGATGCAATGGAGGAAGCAAAGGAAGACTTCAGCACGCAGGAAATTATCAACAAATATGAGGTAATCAAGAATGCAATACTTGAAGGAGTGGATAGAAAGAATAGAAAACATGGCGGAGGGAACGGGAAGGGAGTTTTACGTGAAGGTGGGGGAAAAATGTTTTGATTTCAAACTCTGTACAGTGAAAATGTTTTATAGTTTTTTTAGAGACGGAATTTTTAAAATACCAATAGCAAATGAGTACTGGCTGAAGAAGTTTGACGACCTAGAGGAAAACGACTTATGGGGTAACATGAGAGGGACGCTTGTAGAGACAAAGCTGGAAAACCTTGAATATTTTATTAGGCACAGAGTAGTATTCACAGACGCTTTTTTAAATAAATTAGGAATGGAGCAAACGCCAATATGCAAAGTATGTCATGATGATGAGGAAGGTTTTTTACATTTGTTTTCACGCTGCAAAGGGCTGGAAGGAGCGAACGCGAAATGTCGAGAGATAATTGGGCACCTGAAGGGAGAAAAAAATGTGAGAGATTTTGAATGGAATAAGATTGTCATGTTGGGAGTTGATAAAAAGAGCAAGAACAATAAACTGATTAATCTGCTCGTCATGCTGTTCAAAAGTGCAACATGGGAAAGAAGGGTCGTGACAAAGAGGGAAGGAATTGTATTGGATGTCGAGCGTGTTTTTAAAAGAAAAGTAGAAAAATACGTTGAATGTCTGTTTCTCTATTTTAAGCAAGAAGACAAAATGGACGAATTTTATAACGTTTTTACGCCTGAGGTATGCAAGGTTTTTGATGACTTACAGTGGAAAGTGCCAAGATAACAAGGGTAATTTTAATTATACGAGTGTTATTTATTGTTTTAGAGGATGACTGTGTTTTAATTTAAACATAATACTGAGTGTAAATACTAAATGTTTTATATGGAGTTAGGTTTTATGTGTAAAAATAATGTACATTCTAATATTTTAAGATGAAAATGTATTTATATTGTAACATATTTTCTTGATGGAATTTTTTTGAATACTTTCAATAAAAAAAAAATGTAAAAAAACAAAGCCTGATCTCATCTGACCTCGGAAGCAAAGTCGGGCCTGGTTAGTACTTGGTTGGGAGACTGACTGGGAATACTAGGTGCTGTAAGCTTTTTATTTGGATCAGTGTTTTCATGACCTCTGCACAACATCCTCTATGGGAATTAAGATTGGATACAGGTTTGAAGGGGACCCAATCAATCAATCAATCAGTCAGTCAGTCAGTCTTTTGATTACACTATTTAAATAGGCCCCATTTGGGGTCAGCTTTCGCTTACGGCCATACCACTCTGACAAAGCCTGATCTCATCTGACCTCGGAAGCAAAGCAGAGTTGGGCCTGGTTAGTACTTGGTTGGGAGACTGACTGGGAATACTAGGTGCTGTAAGCTTTTAATTTGGATCAGTGTTTTCATGACCTCTGCACAACCTCCTCTCTTGGGATTAAGATTGGATACAGGTTTGAAGGGGACCCAATCAATCAATCAATCAATCAATCAATCAATCAGTCAGTCTTTTGATTACACTATTTAAATAGGCCCCATTTGGGGTCAGCTTTCGCTTACGGCCATACCACTCTGACAAAGCCTGATCTCGTCTGACCTCGGAAGCAAAGCAGAGTTGGGCCTGGTTAGTACTTGGTTGGGAGACGGACTGGGAATACTAGGTGCTGTAAGCTTTTAATTTGGATCAGTGTTTTCATGACCTCTGCAGAACATCCTCTCTTGGGATTAAGATTGGATACAGGTTTGAAGGGGACTCACTCACTCACTCACTCACTCACTCACTCACTCACTCAGTCACTCAGTCAGTCAGTCAGTCAGTCAGTCAGTCGATTACACTATTTAAATAGGCCACGCCACGGGAGGCGACTTCGAGCCCTAACAAAATCACTAGCCTCAAAACAGCCACACAGGCCCGCTTAAGCTTAGGGCCTGGCGCGTCTCCCGCATTACACTGCGACGGGCTGGAAGACAGGCCTAACAGACACCACATAGCGACAAAAAGAAAATCTCAATGGACACTGACGCCCCGGAGAAAATTCCTCATTATCGGGGACTCCAATCTGTCCAGAATACCACCTTTTAAGAACCCCGACCTACAGATTGAGAGCTATCCGGGGGCCAAATTCGCACATGTAAAACAGATGCTTGACAAAAACACAGTCTCTACGGACACAGAACACGTCATTTTTTCATTGGGCATAAATGGCAGAACCAATAACGTTAACGAAACGGCCATCAAGGGGCTTCAAGGGCTATTGAGAACGGCCAAAGAAAAATTCCCTCGGGCGGAAATCTGGGTGCCGGTGGTGAATTTTTCTCCTGAGCTCCCGCCCAACGAACAAATACATCTTGATACCCTTAACGCCTACATCACGAGAAACCTCAAACACATTCCGGCCCTACCCAGCTTTGAATTTCAAACCAAAGGTGACCTGATTCATTGGACGGCGGACACGGCCGGTAGCATGCTCCAGCACTGGCTGCAATATTTAAATTAAATCTCCCCATAAGCCTGCATATACAGGAAGGGAATAGAAATGTCATCGTCCTATCAAAAAAATTCCACATCACTTCCTGTCAACTTAGCCTCCTTAATAAAGGCCTAACATTTATTCCATCGGGCACAACGGGCATGAAGCAACAGGTAATACAAACACGATTCGACCTACAGCAATACCATAGAAGACTAAAATTAGCAGCCTATTTCCATAATGACACACAAAAAGAACCACCTCCATTCACACCTAAATCTGATTGGACCCCGCCGACAGATAAACTACCCGCAGAACTTCTGAAGCTATTTGAGACGGACTTAAAACTTTTTAAAAATCATTTCAGGCCACCCCGAGAAGAACCGAACCTCACTCCGGGGGAGATTGATGCTCTCAGGAAACTGCAGAGTAACAAACAGATCATTTTAAAACCGGCAGACAAAGGGAGTGCCATAGTCATTATGGATCGGGAACAATATTTATGGGAGGGGTACAAACAATTAAATGACCCTAAATATTATAGGAAATTGAAAGAACCAGTCTACCTAGACACCATACTGATGGTAAAAGAAATAATACAAAGTCTTTACACAAAAAAATACATTAACGCAAAACAAAAATCCTACCTGCTGGGGAATTTAGAACCGAGGAGCAGGAGGTTTTACATGCTCCCGAAAATACATAAGGACCGAGCAAAATGGAGCAGGCCCTATGAAATTCCCCCAGGAAGACCCATAGTCTCAGACTGTGGTAGCGAGACCTACTACACTGCCGAATTCCTGGATTATTATTTAAATCCCCTTTCTATGGGCCACCCCAGTTACATTAAGGATACATACGATTTTGTACACAAGGTGAAAGGACTAAAAATCCCGCCGAAAGCCATCCTTTTCACCATGGACATAGATAGCCTATACACAAACATCGACATCGGAGATGGAATTCAGGCGATAAAAAATATACTTAAAAAACACCCGGACGCCTCTAGGCCTGACGAGGAACTCATCCGACTTTTAGACATCAATTTAAACAGAAATGACTTTGAGTTCAACGGGGAATTTTTCCTACAAATAAAAGGCACGGCGATGGGCAAGAAGTTCGCCCCGGCCTACGCCAACATTTTTATGGCAGAGTGGGAGGCTTCGGCTTTGGCCGAATGCCACAGAAGGCCCCTTCACTACTTTAGATATCTGGATGATATCTGGGGAGTGTGGACCCACTTTGAGGATGAGTTCAGGGATTTCGACGTCTCTTTAAATAACCACAATCCGTCTATTACACTTAAATCCACTATTAGATATGAGTCGGTGGACTTTCTAGACACCACTACGTACAAAGGCCCTGATTTTAATTCGTCACACAAACTGGACATTAAAGTATTCTTCAAGGAGACCGACATGCATGCCCTATTGCATAAAAGGAGCTTCCACCCCAAACACACCTATTCCGGCCTAGTCAAGTCGCAACTCCTCAGGTTTAGCCGCATATGCACCCAGGAACGAGACTTCAGAGAAGCGACACGAATCCTCTTCGGAGCACTCAAACCACGAGGATACAGCAGGTCATTCCTTAGAAAAATCTTGAAATCGTACCTGACCAAAGGGACCCAGACGGAGGGCACCGTCGTGCCCTTTGTCCTGACGTACTCGTCGGCCGCGGTGAAACTGACCAGGGGGGTTAGGTCCAACTTCCAAAACCTGTTGGGACAGACACAGATTTTCAAAAACCACAAGGTCATTGCAGCGTTCCGGAAGAACAAAAATCTGCATGACTATTTGATCAGAGCTAAAGTTCGGCCCTCCACGATGCTAAACCCAAGCATCACGGGCAATATTTTTTCCAAAGAGAATACGTCCTAAACAGGAGCACAAAGGAAGTCTTCCCTACTCACCGATCGGGCACCGTACACACTAAAAATGCGGTGTACCTAATCACCTGCAAAAAGTGTTGCACACAATACGTGGGTGAGACGGGAAACACCATTCTGGTCAGAATGACCCAACACAAACACAACATCCTGAAAGGAAAAGAAAAGAATACCTACCTGGTCCAACACTTTCTGGAGCACGGATGGGACTCATTCAGCGTCACGGTCCTGCAGGCCAACCCGTTGTGGTCTGTGCTTCAGAGAAAAAGAGCAGAAAAGATCTGGATTAGGAAATTAGGTACTATACATCCCCAAGGCCTTAATGTGAAGTGAATCCATTTGAGCGAACGACATAGATGGCCTGTGCACACAGGTTAGCGCCCACCCTCCTAAAAGCACTAACCCTAACCCTAACCTTAACCCTAAAACTTAACCCTAACCTTAAACTTAAAACCTAACCCTAACCCTAAAACCTAACACTAAAACCTAACCCTAAACCTAATCCTAACCCTAAAACCTAACCCTAACCTTAACCGTAACCTTAACCCTAAAACCTAACCCTAACCCTAAAACTTAACCCTAACCCCAACCCTAACCCTAAAACCTAACCATAACCTTAACCTTAACACTAAAACCCTAACCCTAACCCTAACCTTAACCCTAACCCTAACCCTAACCCCCTAACCCTAACCCTAACCCCCTAACCCTAACCCTAACCGCTAACCCTAACCCCAACCCTAATCAGCCCGTGCCTCATGTTTGCAATTCGCTCTACTGTTCTTTTCCCTTCTGGTCGGCCTGTTCATAAGAATCATTATTTGATTAATCACAACTCCTGATAAGGACAAACACGGGCAAAGGCATACCTATGCCACCCCAGAATCCCTTGAAAGAAAAAGAAAAAAGAATTAAAAAAGAGATTAAAACAATTCAAACCTAAATGGAGAAATAAATAAATAAATAAATAATGGAAAACCCACAGTACACAAGTGGGAAACAGTAATTTAATAAATAATACCATTAGTTTAAAATCAAAATAAAACAATGCAAAAAGCCCCACTACAGATGATTAAAACAACCACAAACACATGGGAGAGCCTCCTATTGGCCCATTCAAACAGAGAGCCTCCTATTGGCCCATTCAAACAGAGTCCCGCCCCCTATACTATAAAAAGGGACAGTTGCGGAGGCAAAAGCTCACTCACTGCTTCCAGCTCTTTGAGAGAAAGCCTTTAAACACTAATCATACTCTATTGATGCTTAATCTATTTTAGTAAATCTGCTTACAGCTCTTTGAGAGAAAGCCTTTAAACACTACTCGTACTCTATTGATGCTTAATCTATTTTAGTAAATCTGCTTACAGCTCTTTGAGAGAAAGCCTTCAAACACTAATCATACTCTTTTGATGCTTAATCTATTTTAGTAAAACTGCTTCCAGCTCTTTGAGAGAAAGCCTTTAAACAATACTCATATCATTTTTGTTGGATCCTCAAACTTATTCGGTTAACTAATTTCAAATCATAACAAGCCTGCCTGAAGAAGGTTCCAGGAGAACCGAAACGTTGCAACGGCTTGTTAATTTATCCTCACTCCAGAATTCAAGGAAAGTGATTCCACTGATTCAGAATAAAAATTCCTCTAAATACAACTGATAACAAAGCATATAATACAAATTAAGCCCTATTAACCGGGAGAGTAACATATCTAATACAAATTAAGCTCTACTTCTCTGAAAATTAAAAAGCACATAATACAAATTAATTCCTATTGACCTGAAATAAAAATTCCTCAAAATACACTTGATAATATAGTATATAATACATAATTCCACAATTACTTAAAAAGCACCTAACACAAATCGAGCCCCATTTTCCTGAAAATAAAAAAGTACATGATACTAATTAAGATCCTACTTACCTGAGAACACAAAAAAACATAAAAAAATAATAAATAAGCCTACTTACCTGGTTCCAATCTCCCCAAGAGTCCTCTCACACCTAAAACATAGAAAAAAGGTCCAATTTGATCAATTCAGATCCACAACAAATCTACGAACACACGTACACATATATATTAAAAAGGAGAAGACACTTAAACCATGGTTTGGCCAGAGAGAGACGGTTGGACTATGGTCACACGCGGACGCAAACGTGCCGTCCAGAGCATGGCTCGGCCTACGCCCCGTTACCACCGCGACATAGAGCGCCGTGCACAGGCGGAAAGAGTGCTCTCCTACGCGGAGATGGTCAAATACGGAGGCCGTAGGAGCACAGCCCCTACTCACTATCATGACTTTGATCGTCGGCCTGACAGGCCGCAATCTTTTGAACCCCGGGCCCGTTCGAGGCCCTGTACCTCGGGGCCTCGGTATATGGTGCGCTCGCACCCCAAAAACAAGAAATCACATCACTGGCAGAACCAAAAGCCGAAACAGTCTACGGACCCTCATATCGACTCGGTCCGCACGTCGTTCAAGATCATAAAATTGAAACATCACATGAACAATATATGCCAAGGGCAGCCTCCTGCGATCGGCGAAATTGTAAAATACCTATCGGAGGTTATCAAACCGGCTTTGCCAAACGCCGCCACGCAAGCCCTCATTGAGGACAATGCAAAAAAGTGGGCTCAGAACACCATTAATATTCTGAATAGCCACTACACGAAAGCGTTGTCCGAAGAGGGGAACAAGCTCGAACGCATCGGATGCGAAGGGTTTGACCGTTCCTTCGACAAAGCCGCCCAGTGGGCCGAACGTACCTTCGGTACAAAACTCAAGCGCCAGATGGTCGACGAGGCCAAAAAGTACGCGGAGATGACGGTAGCTCCGCTGAACCTCGAGACTCTGTTCGAAAGCTCAGAGGCCGAACAGGAGTCTGAAACATCCGCCCCGCAGAGAAAACAAACGAGGTCCACGATGACTGACCCGCAGAGCGATGTGTCCTCCGTCGGCCACGAGGACGCGGGCAGCCTTCCGGACATTTCTCTTAACTTCCCGGCCTCCCCGCGAGTGCGACACGCTCCCAGCGTCCGCCCAAACTCCTGTACCAGACAGGAAAAACATCCTATCCCTATCAGGGACTGCGAACGGGACAGTTCCGACGCACGAAGGGGAATCCGTGTCACTCCACTACAGCCTGACAGGCTCAACAAAGACTCAATCCCACCGGGAGGCGCAAGAAAAAAGACACATGGCATGCTCACACGACACGACCCTGAAAGTATACTCACTGAGTCCGAGGGAACTCTTTCCGGGTCGCCGTTCCATAGGCCAACCCGTGCCAGTATAGTTCCTGAAAAAAACAAAAGAGAAAAAGAATGGTGGGAATGGACCGACTGACATGGGGGTGAAAAACAGTGGAGTGAGCGACATAAGATGGCCAGTGCATACAGGTTAGCGCCTACCCTGACCCACAACCCTAACCCTAACCTTAACCCTAACCCTAAATCCTAAACCCTAACCCTAAACCCTAACCTTAACCCTAACCGCTAACCATAACCCTGACCCTAACCCCTAACCCCCTAACCCTCTAACCCTAACCCTAACCTAACCAAAACCCTAAGCCTAACAATCTGCTCATTTTCAAATTTCATTCCTGAGCCTAAGCCTCACCCTAACTCTGAATAGTCTGACTTTTGATCAGAAAAGGATAGACATATAGGCCACTAAAAACCAAATAATCCATTTTTTGATAAATACACAGATCATTCCTCATACACAAAAGACAGAATAAAACACTGAGAATATTACAAACGACAAAAGAGAAGGAAGATGGAGATGGGCCAGTGCACATTTAACCTGAATCAGGGGACTTTAAGTAAGAAATAAATAATTCAAAAACCTAACCCAGCCCGTGCCTTCTTATCTTTCTTCCCCTCATCGACACAAGACCTAAAGGATCATTTTAATAAAAGATAAGTATAGAGACTTTTAACTTGAAAAAGATCCTACAGGACCAAACAAAATGGTGGACTGATTTGGGAACTTTTATTTTGACAACTCTACTGAAATTTTAGTCCAATCATTAACCACTCATTTAAATCCCTCGTTTTGGAGGGAAAAATAAAGCCACAGATGGGGCTGCTCCTTGGGAGGTTACAAAACTCAACCAATCACCATCAGATTTACTCACATTCGACCACACCCACAACTTAATCACACCCACACTAGAGGTATAAATATAGGCCCCTTTCCCCAAGGTAGTTGATAATCCTCTGAAGAAGCATCTTGGATGTAAAACGTTAGGATTTTACTGAAGGAATCTCCTAACCGTTTTTTCCCTTTTTCTAGCCTTTTATTATATTATTATAAAAACTTTGTTTTTAAACAAGAAAAATTTAATAAAGTTTAAACTTTTAAGTGAAACCGGGAAAGGAACACAACAGTGTCAAGGACATCAAGCCACAGACCAGCCGAGTCGACGAGGAAACGAAAGACCAGGAGGTAATCAGGTAACCCTCAGAAAGATAAAGAAACTGGACAGTGAATTTTCTGAAGGAAGCGAGAAGGCTTAAACTCTTTATCCCCCCTTCCTTTTCTTTCTTTTCCTTTTTTTCTTTTGTTTCTTTCTTCCCCTCTCTTCCTTCCTATCCTCCCTGTATCCTCTGAAAACGGCTTGAGAGACTCCGCCCACAAACACCAACAGTCCAAAAAAGAATCCTGGATCAAAGGAAGATCGTCCGGATAAAAACCAAGGACAACACTCAATTGAGGACTGGCGAACAGATGGTAGGGTAAGAGTGGTCTAGGTTATGGTGATGTGGTTGATGATTGTTGTTCTCACCAGACACTGTTGAAGTCTGCTCACCGGAAAGGTACAAAATGAAGGCTTGGCACAATAGATTTGCTGTTTTAGGAGACCATGAGCAAATTGGGGAAGGGGAAAATACACAAACACAAGCATCACCAAGCAAACACAACACATTTGATAAAACACTGACCAAAACATACTTCAAGTTAATACAAGCCACACACCACATGCAGATAGTGGAACACTCCCTGCACACAAACAACCATCCGGCTGGTATGTACAGACGGGTCAATAAACTCACACAATTCATAAAACCAGCATCACCTAATGACACAACCACACAAAAAATCAAGCAAAACACACTCACATGGATGAACAATAACATGCTCATCTTACAGGAACATTACATACAAGTTACACATAACCTTATGGATGACATACAGATTTTCGGGGAATTGGAATGGACAGTGGCGGTGAAATGGGCCAGACATAGGTTTAAACAAAAACTGACAGACAGCATTCTAGAGTTCTGTAAAGATAACATACAACACAATCAGCTTCTTCACATAAATCGGGCCCAATTTCACACGCCACTGCCCTTCAAAGGGCCGGTTCTCCACAGGCACAGATTTACAATCCACCTATTGAGCACACTTTGAATAATGTTATCCAGATCCACCATTTACAATCTAACTCACCCATATCTGTTGCCCCGTTAGCAGGACCTGGACACCGACACGGGCAAATTGAAGTCCAGGCCCAAGGCCACGCCCCAGAGGTGAGTCCAGACACACCCCCCA
Source organism: Ictalurus punctatus (assembly GCF_001660625.3). Lineage (NCBI taxonomy): Eukaryota > Metazoa > Chordata > Actinopteri > Siluriformes > Ictaluridae > Ictalurus > Ictalurus punctatus. The sequence goes on from NW_026521087.1 coordinate 1,443,532, forward strand.
AACTTAAACGGGATAGAGTCACGGTAAAAATAAATCTACCTGATCTCTCTCAGGTCCGGCCAGCAACCACGCCTGTGGGGGAGGACGACGATACAGATGGCGCCACTGTTAACACAAAGAGGATAAGGATGACAAAGAGTATTGAACGGAGTGAATCTCGTGCTGAAACCCACTCTGAATCTGCCCCTCCTGAACATAACACAGTGGCAAAATCTGATGGAGTATCCTCGGACTCCACAGACGATGGGCTTTTAGATATCATCGATTTATATAAAAAAACCAAACCGACATATCAACACCGATAGGAAAGCAATAGATTGGTCCATCAACATTCGAAAACCCATAGTATTCATGGGGGACTCCAATCTCAGTCGGATCCCTGTAATCAAAAACCCAAACACACAAATCGACAGCTTTCCGGGGGCCAATTTTCTACACATGGCCAAAATCCGGCAAAAACAAAATCCACATCCACTGGAACACAAGGTAATCCTGTCCGGGGGTTTAAATAACAGGGGACAACATCCACATAAAACGGCCATAAAACGGCCATAAAACAACTGCAGTGCCTTTGGAGAACGGCTCAATCGATATTCCCAAATGCCACAATCCACACACCGGTTATTCAATTCTCAGAATCCTTACCTCTACAGGAGCAGCAGAATCTGGAGGTATTGAATAAATACATTGTCACACGGGAGTCCATTGTGGGAATTGAACAGATTGTTTTTCAGGGTCGAGAGAGATCATATCCACTGGACCGCGGAGATGGCACAACGCATGTTTGATGGGTGGTGCGATCAGTTAAGCTATTGAAGATGGAGACGTGCAACAACCAGTCGCACTCCAATATCTTCAATCTGTCAAAAACTTTTCATTTATCACAGGGAGAGAGGCTGCTGCTGATCTTAAGAGGGATGTCCATCTGCACAATAGGAAGTTAAAAATCTTGAATTATTTTGACTTCCACACACAAACCGATACCACCCCATTTGTAGAAACATCCAAATGGGAACCCCCAATTGCAGCATGTAACATACATATTCAACGACTGATTAAACACAATCACAGAGCCATAGACTCAAACAGAACCTTTAAAACATCAGACAATTTATCACCCGCACAGAAAAGGGCAATCCGTTCACTTAAAACAAACACTGGCATCATTTTAAAACCGGCAGATAAGGGGTCGGGTATTGTCATTTTGGATAAAACTCAATACATGTTCGAGGCTAAAAGGCAATTGAATAACACCGACCATTACATCCCTTTGGAACACTCACTACAAACCGAGACTAAATTAATGATACAAAACGTCTTGAACGGGTTGCATCAAGAAAAATACATCAATCTGAAACAGAAACACTACTTAATGGGTCCAGACGTTCCCAGGCCTAGACTATTCTACCTATTACCGAAAATACATGCTGCACCAGAAACATGGACCATCCCAGGTGAGATCCCCAGGGGCTGCCTGATAGTGTCAGACTGTGGGAGGGAGTCCTACCGCACGGCCCAATACATCGATAGCTTCTTAAATCCGCTATCACAAACACATCGCAGCTACATAAAAGACACATATGACTTCATTGCCAAAATACAAAATATCAGTATCTCAAACGATTCATTTCTTTTCACAATTGACATAAACAGCTTATACACAAACACATCAATGGATTTAGGACTAAAAGCTGTTCAAAAACGCTTTCAGAAATCACCCGGATCCGCACAGACCAGACAAACATATTTTACAACTCTTAGAAATAGGTCTAACGCGGAATGACTTTGAATTTGATTCACGATTCTACTTACAGGTTCAAGGTACAGCAATGGGAAAAAAATTTGCACCTGCCTATGCAAACATATACATGGCGGAATGGGAAACATCCCTTCTAGACAGGTGCGAATTTAAGCCCCTAGTTTATTACAGATACCTGGATGACATCTTTGGGGTTTGGCAGCACGGAATGGAGGAGTTCGATCGATTCATCCTACTTGCAAACACACATCATCCTAACATCACAATAAAACATAAGGCTAATAGAGAATCCATCCAGTTTTTAGACACCATGGTTTTCTTGGGTGAACCAGCTGAGCGGTACACAAATCGAGTTTTCATCCGAAACACACGCTCAAAGGGATAGTCAAGTCCCAACTGATACGGTTCTATCGCATTTGTACGGATGAGAACGATTTCCACGACACCGCTCGAGTTCTGTTCAAAGCCCTTAGACATAGAGGCTACAGTCGTAGATTTTTAAGACATATCAAAGCCACAACACTGAGGGAAATAAAGACTCCACCTCTAGACACCCTGCTGCCGAGCCCCCAAGAGGTCATCCCATTGATAACGACCTATAATCAACAAACACTAGCCCTAAATAAAAAAGTCAAAAACAATTTTGAATGCACTCAACACCAACTACTGGTCTTGCAAAAATTCTAAGTCATTTCAGCATATAGAAAGAACAAAAACCTTAAGGACATCTTGGTCCGCTCCAGATTTAGCTCAAAAACCCTCCGGCATCGGTCTCCGTGGCAAGTGTATTATAGGAAAATAAAATATGCTTCAGGCACACCCATAACACAAAATCTAAACTTGAACACAAACAATATAGTGTACTGTATAACATGCGCATATTGCCGGAAACGCTATGTTGGGGAAACTAAAAATGCACTAGTAGTGAGGTTAAAACAACACCTACACAACGTCAAGAAGAACAACAAAAATACAAAACTGATTAACCATTTTAAAGAACACGGTGTAAATCATTTAACAATTTCAGGGTTGGAATCCAATAGGGCATGGACAGGTAAACAAAGAAAAAGAAGTGAGTTCAAATGGATACACAGATTAAAAACATGGACTCCCGGGGGACTCAATGAGAGGGGTAGAAATTTATGGTAGGACATCGGTTTAAACCATAACATGAGATTAAGTTCCGTATACGTAAAGCTGGGGAATGGGTTAAGAGTATAAATAAGGAATTCAGGTACTGAAGGGAACTATACAATAACATTATCCAACAATAAAAAGAATACAGGTTTGAAGATTGGAGGGTGGAATACGGGATCAAGGGAAACCCTTTTGATTTTGATGGTTTGATTTTTATTGTGTGTATTAGAGGATTGAATGACATGCGTGTTGAAGCACTTACCTTTCTTTTTTCAGAAAGGATTAAAGCACTTACATATTGCACCCTACCACACAGAGTGGGATTGGCACTTAACTTTTTAAGCACTTACCTTAGATCCCCAGTCAATCATCCAGTATCGAACCTGTAGAAAAGAGAAAAACAAAGCACTTGGAAAACCATTTCACACACAAGTCAATCCCTTATCCCCAATTTCCCATCCCAACCCCCTAACCCTACCCTGACCCCAAACTGAACCCTAAACCTAACCCCCTAACCCTAAACCTAACCTTTGAACCCCATCGCTGACCCTAACCCCAACCCTAACCATAACCTTGCAACCCCACCACTGACCCTACCTTTGAACCCTATGCCTGACCACAACTCAAACCCAACCTTTTGAACCCCATTGTTGACCCCAACCCTAACCATAACCTTGGAACCCCACCACTGACCCTAACCCTAACCTTTGAACCCCATGCCTGACCCCAACCTTAAGCCTAACAATCTGCTCATTTTCAAATTTCATTCCTGAGCCTAAGCCTCACCCTAACCCTGAATAGTCTGACTTTTGATTAGAAAAGGATAGACATATAGGCCACTAAAAACCAAATAATCCATTTTTTGATAAATACACAGATCATTCCTCATACACAAAAGACAGAATAAAACACTGAGAATATTACAAATGACAAAAGAGAAGGAAGATGGAGATGTGCCAGTGCACATTTAACCTGAATCAGGGGACTTTAAGTAAGAAATAAATAATTCAAAAACCTAACCCCCTAACCCTAACCCCCTAACCCTAACCCTAACCCCCCCTAACCAAACCCTAACCCCTAACCCTAACCCCATCCCTGACCCTAACCGCCTAACCGCTAACCATAACCCCAACCCAATCAGCCCATGCCTCATGTTTGCAATTCACTCTACTGTTCTTTTTCGTTCTGGTCGGCCTGTTCATAAGAATCATTATTTGATTAATTACAACTCCAAATAAGGACAAACACAGGCAAATGCATACCTACACCACCCTATAATCCCTTGAAAGAAAAAGAAAAAAATATTAAAAAAGAGATTAAAACAATTGAAACCTAAATGGAGAAATAAACTGTGCCTTTTTATAATATAGGGGGCGGGACTCTTTTTGAATGGGCCAATAGGAGGCTCTCCCATGTTTTTGTGGTTTTTGAAAGATAACAGCCAAGGGCCAATCAGAAAATTAGCTGTTTTAATCATCTGTAGTGGGGCTTTTTGCATTGTTATATTTAGATTTTAATCTAATTGTATTATTTATTAAAATAGTAATTTAATAAATAATACAATTAGATTAAAATCTAAATAAAACACAATACTAATTAAGATCCTACGTACCTGATAACACAAAAAACATAAAAAAATAAGCCTACTTACCTGACTCCATTCTCCCCAGGAATACTCTCACACCTAAAACACGGAAAAAAGGTCCAACTTCATTCATTTAGCTCTACAATCAGTCTATGAACACACATATACATTAAAAAGGATAAGACTCTTAAACCATGGTTTGGCCAGAGATAGATGGTTGGACTATGGTCACACGTGGACGCAAACGTGCTGTGCAGAGCATGGCTCGGCCTACACCCCGTTCTCACCGCGACATAGAGCACGGTGCACGGGGGAAAGAGTGCTCTCCTATGCGGAGATGGTCAAATATGGAGGCCGTAGGAGCACAGCCCCTACTCACTATCAAGACTTTGATCGTCGGCCCTACGGGTCAAGAGTAATGATGCGCTTGACTCGAGGTTGCGACTTGTAATTCCCCACCTCCAAGCGGGAAAACGCAAAGCAAACGCACCCTCAACTGAAATCGCCATTCGTCAACAGTGGGAAGTCTTCTCATCTACCAGTTCCTTCCCTGTTCATCAAGTGACGTCGAGTCGGCATGACGGATTCAGAACTCACAAAGTGACACTTTCCTCAGTGGTTATTTGCTTTAGATCAGGGTCGTCCAGTCTTATCCAGAATGGGCCAGTGTGGTTGCAGGTTTTCATTCTAACCAAGCAGAAGCCACACTTTAGTCTATTGAAAGCCAAGATCAGCGGATCCAACAATTGGAATCAGGTGTGGCTCCTGCTAGATTGGAACGAAAAGCTGAATATTGGACAACGCTGCTTAAGACCAATCAGCATATAGACATATTTGCTTATTAAATATAAAATATTGACTATATAGATGGCTGATTGCAGAAAATGTACACACCTCAGCACAGTTTGCATGCTAGCTTTTCGCTAACAAAAGACAGACACGGAGAGACCGCATTTTCTTAGATCATGCTGTGTTTACAAACAGCAAAGAAGCACTAAGAATTCAAGTTGGAAGCAGAAAGAGTTGTGGGAGGCCTGCAGAGAAGCCTATGACACATTCTGTTGAACCATTTATTTTCAGGTAGGTGATTCCTTCCTTTTCTACCAACTACCATAAAGTACCTCCAGAAGCTCCTAAATACAATCCATGCATTGGCCGGGAATCGAATCCGGGTCAACTGCTTGGAAGGCAGCTATGCTCACCTCTATACCACCAATGCCAGGCTAGGCTATTCAACTCTGCTGAACAAAAGTTTAAGTATGTGCACTTCTCATCAGCAGACCATAGGCAACAGCTAAAGGGCACTCCTGTCATGGTTTCTGTAGTGTAGTGGTTATCACTTTTGCTTCTACACACAAGGTCCCTAGTTTAAGACTGGCAGAAACAAGCTAGAAATTTTGAACTTTGCTTTAATAACTGACCGGTTGTCATCACCCTAGGATCAGGTCCTCTAGGAACAGCCGGAAAGCAAGACCTTGAACAGAGCACATTTCCTTCTTTTGTGCTTAAGTAGCAAAGCAGTTAACATTTGCTTACAAAAATGAAAGGGAGTCTCTGGTTTTCCACAGAAAGTGGAAGCCTGGCTCTTTCGTTGCTCAATAAGACTCTGTGCGTGACTGGAAAATTTTCCGTAAAGTACTGGTCGCCAAGTTCACCTATCAGCAAGAGGTCTATGCCCGAAAAAGGCTGGGAGTGGTTTCCCTTCCATTGAGCTTTTGTAGCAAGGCAGATAACAGCTGCTTGCAAAATCACAGGCAGTCTCTGCTTTTCCACTGAATGTGGAAGCCTGGCTCTTTCCTTCATCAAGAAGACAAGAGTAATGTTGCGCTTGACACGAGGTTGTGACTTGTAATTCCCCACCTCCAAGCGGGAAAACGCAAAGCAAACGCACCCTCAACTGAAATCGCCATTCGTCAACAGTGGGAAGTCTTCTCATCTACCAGTTCCTTCCCTGTTCATCGAGTGATGTCGAGTCGGCATGAGGGATTCAGAACTCACTAAGTGGCACTTACCTCAGTGGTTATTTGCTTTAGATCAGGGTTGTCCAGTCTTCTCCAGAATGGGCCAGTGTGGTTGCAGGTTGTCATTCTAACCAAGCAGAAGCCACACTTTAGTCTATTGAAAGCCAAGATCAGCGGATCCAACAATTGGAATCAGGTGTGGCTCCTGCTAGATTGGAACGAAAAGCTGAAGATTGACAGACACAGAGAGACCGCATTTTCTTACATTTTCGCCCCTGTTCGCGGGTCAAACCTGCCCTGTTGGATCATGCTGTGTTTACAAACAGCAAAGAAACACTAAGAATTCAAGAGGGAAGCAGAAAGAGTTGTGGGAGGCCTGCAGAGAAGCCTATGGCACATTCTGTTGACTCATTTATTTTCAAATAGGTGATTCCTTCCTTTTGTGCCAACTACCATAAAGTACCTCCAGAAGCTCCTAGAGACAATCCGTGCATTGGCCGGGAATCGAACCCGGGTCAACTGCTTGGAAGGCAGCTATGCTCACCTCTATACCACCAATGCCACGCTAGGCAATTCAACTCTGCTGAACAAAAGTTTAAGTATGTGCACTTCTCATCAGCAGACCATAGGCAACAGCTAAAGGGCACTCCTGCCATGGTTTCTGTAGTGTAGTGGTTATCACGTTTGCTTCACATGCAAAAGGTCCCTAGTTTAAGACTGGGCAGAAACAAGCTAGAAATTTTGAACTTTGCTTTAATAACTGACCGGTTGTCATCACCGTAGGATCAGGTCCTCTAGGAACAGCCGGAAAGCGAGACCTTGGACAGAGCAGATTTCCTTCTTTTGTGCTTAAGTAGAAAAACAGTCAACATTTGCTTACAAAATGAAAGGGAGTCTCTGGTTTTCCACAGAAAGTGGAAGCCTGGCTCTTTCGTTGCTCAATAAGACTCTGTGCGTGACTGGAAAATTTTCCGTAAAGTACTGGTCGCCAAGTTCACCTATCAGCAAGAGGTCTACGCCCGAAAAAGGCTGGGAGCGGTTTCCCTTCCATTGAGCTTTTGTAGCAAGGTAGATAACAGCTGCTTGCAAAATCACAGGCAGTCTCTGCTTTTCCACTGAATGTGGAAGCCTGGCTCTTTCCTTCATCAAGAAGACAAGAGTAATGATGCGCTTGACACGGGGTTGCGACTTGTAATTCCCCACCTCCAAGCGGGAAAACGCAAAGCAAACGCACCCTCAACTGAAATCGCCATTTGTCAACAGTGGGAAGTCTTCTCATCTACCAGTTCCTTCCCTGTTCATCGAGTGACGTCGAGTCGGCATGACGGATTCAGAACTCACAAAGTGGCACTTTCCTCAGTGGTTATTTGCTTTAGATCAGGGTTGTCCAGTCTTCTCCAGAATGGGCCAGTGTGGTTGCAGGTTTTCATTCTAACCAAGCAGAAGCCACACTTTAGTCTATTGAAAGCCAAGATCAGCGGATCCAACAATTGGAATCAGGTGTGGCTCCTGCTAGATTGGAACGAAAAGCTGAATATTGGACAACGCTGCTTAAGACCAATCAGCATATAGACATATTTGCTTATTAAATATAAAATATTGACTATATAGATGGCTGATTGCAGAAAATGTACACACCTCAGCACAGTTTGCATGCTAGCTTTTCGCTAACAAAAGACAGACACGGAGAGACCGCATTTTCTTAGATCATGCTGTGTTTACAAACAGCAAAGAAGCACTAAGAATTCAAGTGGGAAGCAGAAAGAGTTGTGGGAGGCCTGCAGAGAAGCCTATGACACATTCTGTTGAACCATTTATTTTCAGGTAGGTGATTCCTTCCTTTTCTACCAACTACCATAAAGTACCTCCAGAAGCTCCTAGAGGCAATCCGTGCATTGGCCGGGAATCGAACCCGGGTCAACTGCTTGGAAGGCAGCTATGCTCACCTCTATACCACCAATGCCACGCTAGGCAATTCAACTCTGCTGAACAAAAGTTTAAGTATGTGCACTTCTCATCAGCAGACCATAGGCAACAGCTATAGGGCACTCCTGCCATGGTTTCTGTAGTGTAGTGGTTATCACGTTTGCTTCACATGCAAAAGGTCCCTAGTTTAAGACTGGGCAGAAACAAGTTAGAAATTTTGAACTTTGCTTTAATAACTGACCGGTTGTCATCACCGTAGGATCAGGTCCTCTAGGAACAGCCGGAAAGCGAGATCTTGGACAGAGCAGATTTCCTTCTTTTGTGCTTAAGTAGAAAAACAGTCAACATTTGCTTACAAAATGAAAGGGAGTCTCTGGTTTTCCACAGAAAGTGGAAGCCTGGCTCTTTCGTTGCTCAATAAGACTCTGTGCGTGACTGGAAAATTTTCCGTAAAGTACTGGTCGCCAAGTTCACCTATCAGCAAGAGGTCTACGCCCGAAAAAGGCTGGGAGCGGTTTCCCTTCCATTGAGCTTTTGTAGCAAGGTAGATAACAGCTGCTTGCAAAATCACAGGCAGTCTCTGCTTTTCCACTGAATGTGGAAGCCTGGCTCTTTCCTTCATCAAGAAGACAAGAGTAATGATGCGCTTGACACGGGGTTGCGACTTGTAATTCCCCACCTCCAAGCGGGAAAACGCAAAGCAAACGCACCCTCAACTGAAATCGCCATTTGTCAACAGTGGGAAGTCTTCTCATCTACCAGTTCCTTCCCTGTTCATCGAGTGACGTCGAGTCGGCATGACGGATTCAGAACTCACAAAGTGGCACTTTCCTCAGTGGTTATTTGCTTTAGATCAGGGTTGTCCAGTCTTCTCCAGAATGGGCCAGTGTGGTTGCAGGTTTTCATTCTAACCAAGCAGAAGCCACACATTAGTCTATTGAAAGCCAAGATCAGCGGATCCAACAATTGGAATCAGTTGTGGCTCCTGCTATATTGGAACGAAAAGCCGAAGATTGACAGACACGGAGAGACCGCATTTTCTTACATTTTCGCCCCTGTTCCCTTCCATTGAATTCCATTCCATGTGGTAGCCTGGCTCTTTACTTCATCAAGAAGACAAGAGTAATGATGTGCTTGATTCGAGGGGTAGGGGTAGACATGGCCAGGGAATAAGAGAAACAATACAGAGCAGCAAGTAGTTACACAGACTCCTGAATGTTCTCAATAACATACATTTCATGTAAACACCAACCAGAAAAACTGAAAATATATGTACACACTGTATTTCACAATAATTTACAATGGTTCACAATAATTTACAAAGTCCATCACTAACGCAAATGTCCAAGTCTGTTAAGTTCAGTACCCCAACTAAACTTTCTAAATCTTACGGTTCGGTCCCCATTCGGGCGCCACTCTGTAGCGTGGTACCTTATGGGGTTTGGATGCCTGACAGTTCAAATTAACAGTCACTTATAACTTATAATTTGGACATCACTCAGAATAAAAAAATCAGTAGGCTACTCAATTCTTACAAAATAAGTTTATTATTATTTATGCAATAAACATAAGAAAATACAGATCGTTTCAGTCATACAAACCGAAATAACGAAAACCAAAAAGTTCCCCTACGTGGGATTAATAAACGCACCCATAAGGAAATAAGGCTCTATTCATAAAAGAAAATTTTCACACACAAAAGGCAGAAGAAAAAAACATTTAACCCCAAAATAATTCTTACCCAAAACAAAAAAGTTGTTCACTTTAAAAGCTGCACTTCAATGGCGGTGATTTAGGCGTACGGGAGTTTGTGAACCCGAAAGCATGGGAAACCGGCAGTCAGATTCCGCCTAACACTTGGAGTTCTTTACAGACAGTAACATCCAACGATTTAAACATAGTGGTTCTCCACAAAAGTATTAAAGAAAGGATCTCAAAACCCGTGATGTGCCTCCGAACCCTCAAAACTCCGCTCGCTCGTTTATTCACCTTGGCAGAATATTCCCAGTGTGTTCGCCAGCCTCCTGAATCAATATCCACAAGGTTATAATCCACAGTAAGAGCATTAGCATGGTCCTTGGCAAACGCACACCATCAGTTCCACCATTCCCACCTGGCTCTCATTTCCGCGTCCTGCTTTCTCTCACCTAGTCACCTGTTCTTTTTATTGCTTCCTAATACCCCACCCTTCTCTTCATATCTTTTTTTACTTCCATTAATAAAAACACCACGGAATGGAACGGACTCTGCTTCTGAGTCACTAAATGGCACACTTATATAACACTTTTATCCAAAGTGCTTTACACTGTGTCCCATTTACCCATTCACACACCAATGGTAGCAGAGCTGCCATGCAAGGCGCTAACTTGCCATCGGGAGCAACTTGGGGTTCAGTGTCTTGCCCAAGGACACTTTGGCATGTGGAGTCAGGCTGGCCGGGAATCGAACGGCCAACCCTACGATTAGTGGACAACCCACTCTACCACCTGATCCACAGCCGCCCCTGTTACTGTGCAGCTATCTGTTACAAATGAATGGGAAAATATCCTTGGCATCCCTGCAATTCAAGGATGTTGTAATTGGTAAGTTGTGACGTCAAAAGTATCTGTACCAAGTTGATACTAAAATTTTAAAAAGAATGATACGATAAGGTTTTTTTCAGTACCGGCAGTACCAAGTATTCTCCTGCTTTCTGATTGACTTTCTTTTGTAGGTATTAATTAACTGTGATTTCCACTCAGCCATCTTACTGAAATTTGTGTAGGTTAGGAATAAGACTGAGGATGGAGTTGTACAGTTTTGTAGTGTGTATCATTTGTAAATATTGTTAACTTCTTTACCATAGCCATGCTGAGGGAGGCGTTGACTAAATTAGAGATGGTGCTGGACCAACAAACCACTGAGCTTGCTTCAACTACAGGTGTTCCAGGTGCAGTCTTTGGATACTGATGAAGATTTACTGCCCTGCAAGATCTTCCTCAACTGCGTAGTCTGGAGCAAAGGATGCAACAGAGCCCAGATTGCAAGCAAAAACTGGTGAGAGTTTTTTTCCTTTTTATTAACAATTGCTTGCACAATTACACAGCTACTGAGAGTGTATGTTTTCTCAAGGTGACACACTCGTACTCAAAGCACAACATTCAACACCACTTTGATATGAGGGAACAGTTATGACCTAATCTTTGGTAGAAGAGCAAAACATGGAAAAGCACACAGGGCAGGGTAATTGCAGGAGTAGTGGGAAGCACTGACACATTTATATTTTATATTATTTTATATGATATTATTGTTTTAAAAATAATCGGTTTCGGGTAAACTGGTTGGCGCTTATTGACAGGGCAGATGTGCTCGACTGCACCTGGCGCATATTGAAGAGGGTGATTGCTAACTCCCTGGAAAGAACCTCAATTGGAGGGGAGTCAATGGAAAGACTTCACTGGCCACTCTCCAACTTGGAGAGGTCATGATTGGTAAGTATATCTGTTTACATACAGAATTAGCTGTCTCTCTCAGATGATATGTAAGGGGTAATCCACGGCTAGATGTGCATTAAACGATTTTAGTGCATGATGTGGAGGAAAAGAACCACTCGTTCAAATCGTCATCTAGCCATGGATTACCCCGCTTATACCATGTCTTTCCAAAATTAATAACATTAAAGCTGTCATTGATTTTAGAAGCACAAACTTTGATTAGAAGTTTAAAATGACAGTTAATTTCTATTAGTTAGGTCATTAGATCTGGAATTTTGCCCGATATAAATCAGACACAGAGATAAAGTAGTGTGATGAGATTACATTTATTTGAATGAATTGACAGATATCTATCAGAGACAGAGAGATTAAGCATGTATGAACTACCTGCATCATGTGCCTCTCAGCAGTCAGTCAGTGCGTTTACATGGACTACAATAATCCACTGTTAACCCGATTAAGACAATACTTTGAATTAAGAAACTACCATGTAAACAGCAATTTTTAATTATCTTAATCTGATTAAAGTCAAGTTACTCAAAGTAAGCACTAATTGAATTAAGACATGTCGAGTACTCCTGTTTTAGTCGCATTATCAACGTGTATACAGACATGTAAACACCTGAATCACATTATTAACGTCGTGTGAGTTTTCACCACATTTTGCGACAGGACACGTAATGGCTTTTACATGTCATTTATATTAGTTCACACAAACACTCCATCCGTCTGTTCTGGCCCGGCCCCTCTGTCAAATTTTAGAACCCATTGTGACCCATTGCAGGCCTCGATTCTTTTCAACAGGCCCAATGTTTTTTCCAGTTAAATTTGCCGATCCATCCGTGGTGACATTGGCAAGTTTACTCCAAGGTATCTTCATTCTCTCGATGACAGCAGACACCTGGTTATACAAGTCCTCTCCCCGCCTTTTTCCTTTCAGGGACTCCATGGTCAACAACTCCTCCGTTATCTCAAAACTGTCGTTAATCCCTCGGATAAAATTAGGAGCTGAGCAGTGTCTTATGTCGTTACTTTCATCCAGTGCTCGTGAATATAACTTAAAGCACTCCGCCTTTTTGTTTAATTCGCTGGCGATATCTTCGTCAATTAGTTCCACACGGTGAGTCACAGTCCTGTGTGATGAACTGATTTTTTCAAACTTGCCTTTGCTCTCCGGACACAGGAGACCTGCTGTCTCTAACATGCATTCTTTCAAAAACTTGCCTTCGGAGAAAGGCTTGCTAGCCTTTGCTAATTTGAATGCCAGCAAAAACTTGCCTTGGTACTTCACTCTTGAATCGCAGTTTGTCTGTGAAAATTTTTTTGCCGAGTCTGTAAATTATCCGTCAACCTCTGAGCCGTAGCGCCCGTTCTTGCGTTGACTGCTTGCTAGTATAGTTGGCATGCTTCGTGGCAAAGTGACGGCTGATGTTGTATTCTTTGAAAACCGCAACAGTTTCTTGGCATATCAGGCATACAACCGTTGATCGGACTTCAGTGAAAAAATATTTTGTTGTCCACTCCTTATTAAACACTCGGTACTCACTGTCCACTTTTCTTTTCTTTGGTCCACTCATTTTTACAGAAGGGCTCAAAGGGCAAAGCGAAAAAGTGAAGTAGAGAGTAATACACCACACTGAGTTTAATAATATAATTTGGACAAGTTCGGATTAAAGCCAGATTAAAAAGCCCAATGGGCCGTATATGGCCCTCAGGCCGTAGTTTGCCCATGCCTGGTCTAAACATACATGCATCGACAGCTCTGTGTCAATAACACGATTTCCTACCACAAAAACGTGAGCGACTGCAAGCAAATAAGCAACCTACTTATACTGCAAGCAAATATGACTCATTTGATCTACAGCTACTGTGCGGCTAGAAAGTTTAAAGTTTACAGTTTTCTGTATTTCTCCATACATTTGACCTGAAACCTGATCAGATCTTCATCTAAGTCCTTAAACTAGGTAAAAGAGAACCCGGTTAACAACAGATGCAAAAAAAAAAACAGTAGTTTTTACAGTTATTTATTAAGCAAAAATGATCCAGCGTTAAATATCTCTGTAGGAAAGGTATGTGAAGTCTAGGAGTACGAGTTCATTTAAATTGGGCTGATTGAAGTCAGGCATTTCAATCAAGGGAATGGCAATTAGACCCGCCCATGTTTCAAGAACATTAACTTGCGTCTTCACCATCAAACTCTGGTCTTCACCACACAGGTTTATGGAAGTGTGCCCTGCCTCGATCAAAGGACATTCCTGAGGACCTCAGAAAAAGAGAGTTGTCAATGCTCACTGGCTTGGAAAGGTTTACAGAGCCATTTCTAAAGAGTTTGGCTTTCACCAATCCACTGTGAGGTAAATGACATACAGATGCAGGAAATTCAGCACCACTGTTACTCTCCCAAGGACTGGGCGTCCAGCAAAAAAGACCACTCCAAGGGTGTGGTGAATAATATCACAGTAAGTCATAAAGAACCCCAGGGTAACATCGGAGAACCTACAGGCCACTACTTTCCATAAAAGAACACTGCTGCCTGTCTGAAGTTTGCTCACAACCATGTGGAAATGCCAGGAGCCTATTGGAAGAATGTTCTGTGGACAGATGAGTCCAGAACAGAACTTCTTGCTTTAATTGAAAATCATTGTTTGATGCAAACTGAAATAGCATCCCAACATAAGAACTTCATCCCAACCGTGAAGCATGGGGGTGGCAGCATTATGGTTTGGGGCTGCTTTGGGTCCGAACCAGCTTGCCATTATTGATGGACCTATGAATCCTAGATTGTACCAGGAGAATCTCAGGGTATCTGTCTGTGAACTCAAGCTTAACTGTAAGTGGGCCTTGCAGCAGAGACAACGACCTTAAGCACACATGTACGTCTACAGAGAAATGGTTAAAGCAGAAGAAATTGAACATTTTGGAATGGAAAGTCAGACCTTAACCCGATAGAAACATTGTGGAAGGACCTAAAAAGAGCAGTTCATGCATAGAAGCCTGCCAGCATCATTGAGTGAAGCAGGAGGAGTGAGCCAAAATTCCTCAAACCCATTGTGCAGGATTGATTGAGTCATCGGAAATGTTTGCTTCAAGTTATTGCTGCTGGAAGGTCTCACACCGGTTACTGAAATAAAAGTTTACATACTTTTTTCAGCAAAGATGTCTAATGTTGGGTAATTGTGCTCAGTGAATAAATGTGAAAACTATAATGCATTTGTTTAATTGGGTTCTCTTTATCTAGTTTTAGGGCTTGGATGGAAGTTCTGTTCACATTTCAGGTCAAATGAATTTAATTTTATACTTGTTCGTAGTCTTTTTTTTTATTTTGGCTATCAAATCTTTATATTTTTATCTTTCATATATTTTCTGGATTGTTCTGGTAAAGTCTTGAAATTGCTACTCTGAAATCAAAACTGGTGTTTCGAGATGTTTTTGTACCTTTATGGCCTCCAATACCATAGTTTAAAAATAAATAATTTAAAAAGTCACTTTTGGGGAAAAATGATACAATTTTAATGCTTCAACATGCAATAGACTTGTGTTCGTCCAATTAAATGCTCTCTAGAATGTGTAGGAATGTGTGGGTCTTGAGGCGGGTCTTGCTCAACAGTAGCAGCTCTTTAGCATCAATGTTCTTCAGAGCTGGGCGTATCCCAAACACTGTTAACTGTTGTGTAACACTTCAACATGCTACCACTCTTATTTCCTGTTTCAAAAAGAAATACGTCGTCATACAGAATCAAATCACAGCTCTCAAAGTTGTTTTGTGGGGACTGTAAAGTAAAAAAATGAGCGCATTGTTCATCTTCCTTTAAAGGTGCAATAGTTTTATTTGTTTATTTATTTTTCACTTCTACAAATAACCTGGGAGATATGTAGAACATGATAAAAATAATGGATTAAGTTGTGGCCTTAGCAAAAGTGCATCAAGTCACTTAGAAAACCTGTTTAAAAAAACGGACTTCTGGTCTGGAAAGCTTGTTTGTGTTTGGATGTGCGTCCTATCAATCATTTTAGAGACACTATGGGCAACCATAGATCCTGGGCTGGAGCTTTGTGAACATGAGCAGGAAACATTCAAATGTCAAAGTTACTATTCCATCAGCTCTGCATGACGTGACATCAATTAAATGTGCTAGAGCTCTGCTTCTCTGCACTTCTCCTTACAGTTTAGTCATTATGATGTAGTTCAACGCTACAAAAGGTTTGAGCAAACAGTGCAGCCCTTCCTCAAACTGGGTTGCCTTGCAGAATGTTGTCAAGTTACCTGGTAACTTGTAGATTAAATATCCGTGCAGTTAAAAGGATGTTAAACGGTTTTGTCCCTGTGAGCCTTTACTCTTTCAATTTTGACTCCAGCATGAGCCAGTCTAGTGTTTCTGACAACAGCTGAGTACCAGTAACAAGTAACAGTAGTCTTGACAACACTGACACTGCAAATCTGCAGTTTGACCAAGCATGTGGCCTGAACGGCTGCGAGTTCAAATCCTGTTTTTTTCCCCGAAGATCCATAATCACTAATATCCCTCCAGCTATGTGCTAAATGTTCATCACCTGTCAGTTTCTTTGAAACAAAAAGGTTCTGCTGAATATATGGTTTGTACAGTATGTAAGATGTACGTTTTTATAAGTCTTGATTCTTTTTTTTATTTTAAAGTGCACCTATTATGTTTAAAAGTTTCAAAAATCAAAGTGAACGACAATTGAGTTATTAACCCACAAAAGAAGGAACCGATTCTCAAGAGCTGAAACGAGTCGTTAGTAATTCCAGACGTACTTCCTGTACTAACCTACATAGGTTTGTAATAAAAATCCCTGGATCTGGTCTTCATCGGCTGCTCGGGAACAGACTGAGCTGAAACTCGTTATGGTAGTGGGCGTTTCCCTTTTCGACACGCTGACAGCGGTAGACCAATCACAACAGACTGGGACACCTGACCAATCAGAGCAGCGTATGCTCTCTGAAAGGAGGAGTTTAGAGTGAATCTTTTAGAATGGATCATTTAACGAGTCGTTTTTGACACTGGGTGGAAAAAAGGTAATGTTGCAATTTAAATTATGAGCACATTAAACCCTCACCCTAGTTTTTTTTTTTACCTTGGATGCATATAAATCTATTGTACGAGACCTTTAAAACAAAATTAGGCACGTTTCAAAGCCATAATTTTCTATAAGATCAACTCATACAGTAATGATGACTTGAAGGGAATTGCAGGTTTATATTCATAGGCTCATAAAAAGTATGATGTATTGTTCTTTAATTATTGTAGGGCTGCAACTAACGATTATTTTGATAATTGATTAATCGGACGATTATTTTTTCTGATTAATCGGACGATTATTTTTTTCTGATTAATCTGACTTTTTTTTTTAAAAACTAAACTTTTTTTTCAATTAGATTTTGTTTATTATAATAAAATAGACCCCCAAACCCTCAGGGTATTTGAGTGTGGACTTAAAAAAAAAATGCAAAAGGCACATACAGTTTTACTAATATAATCTTTAATTTTTACATTTAAACCTTTCAAACGTTGGTCATTTGTCTACAGTTTGTCCAGTTTTAAGCAGCAAAACTTTAAATAATACCCAAAATATAAATAATCAAAAACAAAGCTAAAAATTTAGTTTTAGTGCATGGGGGATTTCTCATCCGAACAAATTCACTCATGGAGAGCTGTTTCTTTCTGAAATAAATAAATTTAAAAAACAGCAATTGAGTATGCAAGAAGCAATTTATATGTAAATTAATATTTTCATTGTTTATAATGTTAATTGCTGATGGCAACCATGATTAATAAAATAAATCTAAATAATATATAATTAATACAATTTTTGTTAAATTTTTTTACACAGACATGCTGTACTTCAGATGTGACAATATAAACCTAAAATATCTCAAATATATAATTCATTCTGTTCATGTATATAACATAGTAGAGCCGCAGTAGATGGCATTTGAAACACAGATCAAAGTTAACTGTAGCAGACACACAGAGAAACGCAGCAAGCTAGCAGGCTTGTTTAATAGGACAGGAACAATTATACACTAACGCATAAGCATTCGATGAAAACCACTACAGTGACTAAAAAATCTTTTACTGCTGCTGTTATCAGCTGCCTTTACATTCACTGCTTGACTTTGTTCACACCGTGTTTAATTGAATCTGTTTCTGTGGTAGCGTGATTTTAATCCATCAATATGCTGCACAACCTGATGCTCGAGACAAAATACATCTAGTGTGACTGTCCCGAAGTTAGTAAACAAAGCTTTTTACACAATAGCATGGAATTAAACTAGACTATACCATTTTCACATCTTCATATAATGTGGATATTACTCAGGTTTTTGCTTACCGTGCTGATGTTCCACCTTCGTCCGTGACACCAACGTGTTTTCGTTTCATGTGCTTGTGCATCACTGTGGTACTCCCGCGTCACACAAACTCCACTTTGAAGAACATGCACATTACCGTCTTCTTTGCTGCATTTAATGTAAAATGCTCCCATGCCTTAGATGACTTGGGCCATAAATTATTGTAATCGTAATCACTCAGTACATCGTCTATTTGCACGTATAGCATGACAAATAATTAACCTTGAAGCGTTCGTCCATCCATCCATCTTCTATACTTCTTATCCTCTTCAGGGTCACAGGGAACCTATCCCAGGGAGCATCTGGCACAAGGTGGGGTACACCCTGGACAGGGTCCATCCATCGCAGGGTACAATCACATACACACTCACACACCCATTCATACACTACGGATACTTTGGACATGCCAATCAGCCTACCATGCATGTCTTTGGACTGGGGGAGGAAACCCCCACAGCACAGGGAGAACATGCAAACTCTGCACACACAGGCCAACCTGGGAATTGTACCCCCGACCCTGGAGGTGTGAGGTGAACGTGCTAACCACTAAGCCACCGTGAAATCAAAAAATTTTTTTTGAAGCGTTCGTAAAAATTTTAAATAAAAACACCCAAAGCTGTATACAGTACCATAGTGAAGACGAACTGTATGTCTATACGTGAAATTCTGGAGGGACGTCGGACGGCGTGGCGCGGGGAATGTAATGACGTGTGCTGTTAATCGAACTATCTTCTATAGCAGGGGTGCACAATACGTCGATCGTGATCTACCAGTCGATCACAAAGGTAGTGTGGGTAGATTGCATGACATTAAAAAAATAGACGTCAGCCCATCATCCGTCCTCGCTATAAAATGTGTCACTTGATTGACAGACAGGGCAGCCAGTCATCGCTGCACATGCACATACAACGGCACTAAGTGCTGCAAAACTCTAGCAAGCTTGCAAGTTGCCCAGTTAGCCTCCAATTTATTTCTTTTGAACTTGAGAAAGGGTTTAAAAATGAGTAAAGAAGCTGGACCAAGTAAGAAGCCTAAAACTTACCATTTCCGTATAGAGTGGGAGGAGGACTTTTTTCACTGTGTCATTTTGGAAGTGCGTTTGCCTCATCTGCCAGTCTACCATCGCTATACCTAAGAAAGGGAATGTGGAGCGCCATTTTCGGACCCTTCATAAAAACTGCCACACCGACTCTCCTCCAAAAAGCGAGCTGAGAAGGAGAAAGGTGAAAGAACTAAAATCCCAGTGGTCCGGACAGCAGTCATTTTTCTCACAGCTAACTACAAAAGCGAAGGCAGCCACCAAAGCGTCATCCCGGGTGAGTCACCTCATCGTTAAGAACAAGAAGTCCTTCCGAGGTGGAGAGACGGTAAAAGAGGCGTTTGTTGAAGCAGCTGACTCGCTGTTCCGAGACTTTAAAAACAAATCAGAAATACTGTTTTCGATCAAAGCTCTCCAGCTATCAAGAACCACAATTACGTGGCGCAGTGAAGTCATGGCCGAGGATTTGACCCAGCAACTTTGGAAGGACATCGCAGATTGCGAGTGTTTCTCACTGCAGTTGGACGAGTCTACAGACGTGAGTGACACAGCCCAGATGTGCATTTTTATTCGGATGGTGTTTACCGATATGACTGCGAAAGAGGAGCTGTTAACTGTACTGCCCATGAGAGAACATACACGAGGAGAAGACATATTTCAGTCTTGCAAAAACTTTATCGAGAAAACCCAGCTCCCATTGTGCAGATTGGTGTCCATCACCACAGACGGAGCTCCTGCCATGGTTGGTCGCTTGAATGGATTTATTGCCAAGTGCAGGGAGGACGATGATTTTCCGGACTTCCTCAGTTACCACTGCATAATACACCAACAAGCGTTATGCTCAAAAATGCTAAACATGAAGAGATCATGGATGCGGCAACGAAGATCGCCTGTTCTATTCGCGCCAGATCTCTTCAAAGACAGCTATTCCGCGCACATCTGGAGAAGGCTGACTGCGACCACTCTGACTTGTTATTACACACTGATAACATCTGTGATAACATCACAGATGTGTGTGTGTGTAAAATCTCAGTGTGTCTCATCGGTGAGGAGGTCGGACCTCTTTCTCCTGGCTCCTCCCTCTGATCCGTCCTTCTCTGGGCTTCTGGGTCCGGGACTCGAACACGAACACACACATTCCGAGTTTTAAATGAAAGTTTTAAGTTTAAATGAAATCACAACGCATTCGTATTGTCTGCATTTTACACTCACTCAGGAACATCAACAAAATTCCACATCATTTCACAAAATACACTGACAAATCTAAAGAAATTATTTTTATTTTATTTATTTTTTTTAAATACACTCTGACTTCTTCCCCCTTACATCTTGTCCAAAATCGAATGCCTCTCAGTTGACATTTTATGCAATATATGCACTTGTCACAGGTGTAATCAGTGTTTTTACTATAAATAATTCAGTGCAACAATGCTGTGATCAGTTTTTGGGTCAAAAAAAAAGACAAAAAGCACCGAATTAAACTATAGTCCTAAATTAATAATATATATTCTGGTGTGTGTGTGTGTGTGTGCGTGTGTGTGTTTGTGTGTGTGTGTGTGTGTGTGTGTGTTTAGTTCTTTTCTGTTTTGTACAAACAGATGTGTAATGTTTTACTGTGAAGTTTATATTTGTTACACTCAGTCTGTGGACTTTATTTTAAATAAACAAAAACAAATGGTACTGAAAGTTCGCTCCACCCCAAACGATTAATCAAAAAAATTATTGGCCAACTAATCGATTATGAAAATAATTGTTAGTTGCCGCCATAATAATAATAATAATAATAATAATAATAATAATAATAATAATAATAATAACAATAATAATAATAATACTGTTAAACAGTTCAGAAGCTCCGTGTATTGTCCTTGATACGTGAAAACTAGACAATACACAGTAATAACACTGATGAGCTGCATTATTATTATTATTATTATTATTATTCTATGAGAAATAAGCTCATAGCAGCACTGATGAAATACACATACAATACAAAAAACCACACACAAATAGAGAATGTTTTTAGCATTTTTTACATCTGCACATAATTTAGTCTGCACATAGTTTAGCAGCTGTTTTAGAATTAAAAATGTCATGTATAAGTCTTTATTGGTCACATATTCAATAGAGCACAGTGAAATTGTTTTCTTCACATACCCTAGCACGTCAGGAAGCTGGGGTCAGATCACAGGGTCATATGGTGACCTGACCTTCTGATCAGTACACCAGAGCCTTAACCACTAAGCCACCTCTGCCCCGGTGGTGAGAGAAACATGAATTTTCATAGCATCTAATACTTCGTACCCCACTATTTGCTAAGTACTACAAATATAGACTTCTAAACACCGCCATTAAAAGCTTAATAACAGAATACTGCAATTTTTGGGAAATTGCCGTTCCCGAGTTTGGCCACACGAGGGCAGTCATGTTCCATCCAGCACAACACACGACGCCTAAAACAGAAGGTAGGTTGTAGGTATTTTACTATTACTACTACTACTTCTAATAATGACCTCAATCGAAGTAATTAAATACGTAATGAAAATTGTTGTCTATATAGCTGACCTCATTTTTGTACACAGTGAGTTAAAGGCGCACAACTATCAGAATCCCAGTTCATAATTGTGTTTGATTGGCCAAGTAGAATAAAGTGTGCGAGGAGTCCGACTCTTTTTGAGCTTATTGGACATTACACATTGCTGTAATTATCTCATTGGCACTACTTAATTGCTCATAGTTTATTTGACGAATGCAACTGCTGCAACATATTTTGCCAATCTTAAGCTCAGCCGTCATTCTGGAGGCGCAGTTTTGGTTGATGCATGACATTTAGGTTCAAACACAGTGTGTACATCGACTGTAACACAGATAGTGAAAATGAAAATGGGAAAAGAGAAGGCCAGTGCGAAGGCTGACTTTGTTTTCCTACTTGTGTGTGATGTGTGTTATGTTAGTTTCTCTTGCACAACTGTCAAAGTGCATATGCTTTCCTTGTGAGTGACACTTTTTAAGAATGAGATGAGGGTTTGAGACAATGTAGCTAATTTCGACCTTCGAGAGTCCATTATATCGTGCATTTGCGAGAGCTGATAAAGCAAGGCCTGAGTGCTGCTCTCCCACGAATGTTCAGGCTTTTGGGTAATTCTAGCAGTCTGCTAAATGCAGAGATGAGTAAATCTCAACAGGGTTGTAGCACGGTTTCTCGGGGTTGTATAATCTGAGCAATGCAAAATGGGGCTTGTAGCAACAAAGATTGTAGCAACAGGAAGTAACTGAAAATGGTATTCTAGTAGCATGTAGAAATTCAAACTAAGGTTCTAGAAGCACATAAAAATTCTAAATACTCTTGTAGTAGCATGTAGTCATTCAAAACGGTGTTCCAGCAGCACAAAGTCATTCAAAAGAATGTTCTAGCAGCATGGAATACAACACACACACACACACACACACACACACACACACACACACACACACACAAGGCAATAGCAGAGTTGGGATAAAGGGCATTAGGGTGACTGTGCTCATTAGGGTCAGGGAGGAATCGGACCGAGCTAAAGAGGAGGAGGCCGGATGGGCTGGCTGGTGCTAACTAGGCGCCTGTTTGGCTTGGGACTACAAGAGTGGAGCGGAGCGCCGCGCCGCGTACGAGGAGCACCAGCCCGAGTGGCGAAGCCCGGACGCTGGCAAAGACAGAGGGAGTCTTCTGACCTACACCTATAATCACATTTTCTTGTTGGACATGCTTTCTCCCCTACAACTAACAATGACTTACTCTTGTCTTTGCTGCTCTGTTCAGCTCTTCCTACTTTCCTACTGACTGTTTCCCACCCACCTAGTCAACTTTTATTCAACATTTGTTCTTTTCATCTAGACTTTAAATTTATTTACTCTTCACCATCTATTCATATACTTTCTGTTTGAATGAAAGTGAGCACATGTGATTTCTAGCATGCTAGCCGTGTTAATGAATGATAGTGACCATGTAAAATTTGCTCCAGTCGAAGAATAGCTTGTTTGAATGTGACTGTTGTGTAAACTTCTCCTTTGAAACTGTTTTATCCTCTTTACTCTGAAGCTAAAATTTTGTCAATATGATTAATGTGTGGGATTTTAGCTTGTTCTTATGAAATGGGGATTTGACTCCTGCACTTATGTTGCTTTTTTCTAAAGCCGACAAACATTTGCAGTATCTGCCACAAGCTCTCCCATTTTCTCCAAACTACTGAATTTGTGATGCAACAAACTTTTTTTGGACAAACAGTTTTGAGCCTTTGCGTTTATTTCTTTTAACTATATGCTTTGAGAACTAATAATTTTCCCCCAATATCTGATTTTGACTATTGTGCTAGTAGGTCATTAAGGCTTGAACCTTATGAAAACTTCATTAAGACTGATTTGCTAGCCTAAGCTCAATCGGTTTTGTCCGATCTAATCCACAAACTGAGCAGGAGTCACACCCGACTCCATCTGTTTAATCGGTCGATCTTGACTTTCAATAGAATTTCAATCAAATTCTGCTTGGTCAGAATGAAAACCTGCACCTGAGTTCTGAGTCCTGAGTTCCTGAATACTAGATGTTCATACTAAATTACTACAGTCTTTCACTTATCCCAGTATTTTTTAGATAGTTTATTAGGGGACAGTGCATTTTCCCAGATGATTTTTCCCCAGCAATTTCTTTAGTATCATGTTTTGCATTCCAATTCACATCTCTAGCTCAGTTCTCTCCTCCTGATATCTTTTGCAGTCTAACAGAATGTGTTTTACCGTCTCTTGTGTATTGCAGTGTGTGCAGAGTCCAGTGGGGTGTTTTCCTATTCTGTGTAACGTTAGATTTAAGCCAGCATGAACTATTCTAAGACACATAATTATCATCTCTTCCTTTGGGTTCCTGCCTTGCCGCATACATATGTCCCGGTATTCCTGCCGTATTTTATGTGTCCCTTTATAATGGTTTTAACATCTGCTCTACTTAATGGTACTTGTATATCAACTGTTTCATGCTTTATCGATCTTTTTGCCAGTACATCCACAGTTTCATTTTCTTCCACCCCTACATGTGCAGGAACCCAAAAGAAGGAAACATTCAGCTCCCTACCATGGAGTATGAGAAGCAGATAAAATATTTGTTAACCAAGGTCTTGTCTACATGATGTTTTCCCAGACTGTATATGTGATAGTGCAGATAGACTGTCAGAAGCTATAGCGACATCTTAGTTCTGATTATTTTTTTCCGACCGCTGCAGTGACAATAGGACTCCTGATAGTTCTACGGTGTACTGATAAATGATCGGTCGCTCTTTTTTTGACTGCTACTTCACGAGGAATGAACAAATCCACACCGGTGTGGCCAGTCTTGAACCATCTGTATATACAAGTCATTTATCCTGATAATGGTCCATATATTTTTGAAGTATTATCCACTGTGGTGCTATTTTAGATTCCTCTTTTAATATTTGTTGTAATCTTGTATCTACAGATGGTTTTATGAATTTCCAGGGTGGTACAGTTCACCTCAATGGGGCTTTCTTGTAGCTGGCTGAGGCCTACATTTTGTGCCTTTACATTTCTTACCCATCCCAAACTCTTAAAGAAGTTAGTCCACTAAAACTCTGAGCATTCTTGGGGTACACCCTCCTATGCCCTCATAGATTTATCCAATATAAATCACAGCATCTCTCCTGTCTCGACCTGTAACGCAGTCACTGGTGATGATTTAAATGCTCTAGTACAGATCCAGAGTTCTTGCGCCTGTTCCACGTCAAGCTTTTTAAGATTTTTAAGATACATTAGGCGACCGTAATCAAAGACAACTCTTGTAAGAGCCTGATAGATATTTATGAGTGATGCTCTACTTGCTCCCCGGTCTCAGAACATTATTCATCTTTTTACATTTGTTCTTAATTTTATCAATATGCTGACACCAGGTAAACATCTCATCAAAAAGCTCTCCTAAAAATCTCACAGTCTTGACCTGTTCAAGATCTTGCCTGTGCAGTTTCAATGGTGCTGTTTTATGACGTTTAGAAAAACATATACCTTGTGATTTTGAAATTGATAGTTTAAAACCCTATTCATTTGCCCACTGTTCTACTTTCCCTATTGCGTGTTGCATTTTCTTTCTTACATATTCTATATCCCGACCCCTAACCTCGTCAGCTGCATAAAGCGACTTACCTATATTTTCTCCGACCTGATCAAATGTCTTTAATCATAATATTAAACAGTATTGGGCTACATACACTGCCTTGTGGGGTAAAATTTTCCGTTGCATATCTATTTGAGTACTCTGCACCTACTCTAACTTCTATTGGCCTTCTGTTCAGGAAGTCTAATACCCAATTATATATATATCTTTCCGTTTATTCCTAATTCGTCAAGTTTAATAAGAAGTCCATCCTTCCCAAGGGTATCGTACATCTCTTCGACATTGAAAAATACAGAGATGACACTTTCTTTGTTAGTTTGAGCTTTCCTAACTTCTGGCTCTAGGCATAAAATGGATTCTACCATTCTCCCCCTCCCTTTACAAAATCCTGACTGATACGGTGAGAGAAGAACTTTACTTTCTATATAGTGATCTAATCTATCTGTTATCATCCTCTCCGTAGTTTTCCCTGTGACGTTAACACTGTGGATCTGTAACTTGACGGATCTGACTGTATTTGCCGGGTTTGAGTATTGGAACCATTTCCGTGTTAGTGGGATTTTTCCTGTATTCCATACCATATTGAACAGTCTTAATAATACATCAAGCGTGATGTCTCTCATGTGGCCTAACATGCTATAGCATGTACTGTATTTCCCTGATGACATTTGCCGTGCGTTTGATATAACTCTTTTGAACTCAAATAGAGTAAATGGCAAGTCCTTCTTTCTACTATCCCTGGATTTTGGGCAAGTGTCTGATCTCTACACTGCTTGGCTGTTGAGGATAGGTTTTCAGTACTGTGGAGCTTCACAAAAGTTTTTACCAAAAGTTCTGTTTTTTTCTGCATTGCTGATTGCATTTTTATTGTTGCGATTTAACACTGGTATTTACACACTTTCTTATTCCACTCATTTTCCTAATTGTTCTCCATATGTCCGATAGCTGGGTCTCTCTTCCAATTTTATTGCAGAATTGTCTCCAATATACACGTTTTGCTGATCTGATTGTTTTCTTACCTACTGCATGAGCCATTTTATAGTTAATCAAAGTTTCCAGTGTACGGTGAGCTTCGAGTTTCCTAAAAGCTTTATTTCTATTTTTAATTGCTACAGTACAGCTCTCATCCCACCGTGGCACGCTCTTTCTTCGTTTACTTCCTATCTTTTTTGGCATTGTTTCTTCTTCTGGTCGTATAATGGCCGTGGTCACTTTTCCGTTCGTTTCTTTGACATCTGTTAAATCCTTATTCGCTAATCCCACACGTTTCATTTTGCTCTACGTTTGGAACATCTGCTGGTCGGCTTTCGCTAACTTCCACCTTGGAGTTCTCACTACCTACTGTCGACTGGTCTAAACCCTCCCGTGTGTTGATTCCTGCAATTTCAGTTGACGTTATTGTCAGATCGATAGCGCTTTCTGCATTATGTGAACTACAACACCACGTGTCCTTCCCATCATTAACACATACAAAATTTTTATCGTCTATAAATTCCTCGATCACTGATTCATTTATATCTGTATTCTTACTCCCCTGTATTGTGCTGTGTGTGTGTGTGTGTGTTAAAATCCCCTCACCGTACTAATTTCCCTCACGTCAACCCACATACTGCATTTGGCGTATCGGTGCTCTGTCTATTACGGGGATTGTAAAAGTTGAATATCGTTATACTGTCTTTTCCTGTCCGTATTTTGACTACCACAGATTCGTGTTCTTTCCCTTTATTGATTAGATTATATCTCACATCATTTCTTACAAAAGTTGCTACCCCTCCACCTTTACCCTTTCCCCAATCAATTCTGATTGTACACAGCAAATTTTAAAGTGTTATTTTTACACTCACAGTGTTAAAATTAACACTTATCAAGAGTTTATATAGGTCCACACTAAATAGAGTTCAATTTACACTTTCAGTATTGTTTTTTTCTACACTCTCACAGTGTTGAACAAGCACTGTAAGTGTTCACTGTTAGCACCATTGGTGTAGTTTTTTTACTCCTCACAGGCTCCATTTACACTAAGAAAGTGTTGAATCTACAGTAAATGTGTCAATAGCTCAACCAAATGGAGTTATTTTCAACACTAGTGTGATCTACACCCTGTCTGCCTAAAAATGCAGACCTTTAAAATGTGTGTACTCGTCAATAAAAGAACAGCTAACACATCAGTTGCTGTATAAGGTTGAACTTTTATTTTCAACACAGTATCTTAGATGTAACAAACCAGCATGAATTGAGGTGCAATATATTCACCTCATAGTGAATATATTCATCTGACCCATTTGGACCCTGTAGATGAAAAGGCATGTAGAACTTCAAACTCCGGGCTTTTACAAGTTCACCCAAGTCACATACTGTCGGCTACAGCCACGCTGCGCACATAATAACTTAAACTTTAACGAAGGATAGAAACTGTCCGTGACTCTCGTGGCTTTGCATGCATCTCATTTGTAAGTCGCTTTGGATAAAAGCATCTGCTAAGTGAATAAATGTAAATGTACTAACATTTAACCTAGCTGAAAAGCTTTGCATGCAATTCCTTTACTC
The DNA here is from genome assembly GCF_001660625.3 of Ictalurus punctatus. Classification (NCBI taxonomy): domain Eukaryota; kingdom Metazoa; phylum Chordata; class Actinopteri; order Siluriformes; family Ictaluridae; genus Ictalurus; species Ictalurus punctatus. The sequence goes on from NW_026521087.1 coordinate 1,471,477, forward strand.
TGGGAGACTCACTGGTAAGGCCAACATCAATGTTGTAGATCGTAGTCTGCAGGAAGGTAAAGATGTTGACAAGGGCTTCCTCATATGACAGGTTGAACACATAGTGGACTTTGAAGAGTTCATCTATAGCACTCAAGGAGCTGGTTCCTGTGCAAGGGATGAGGTGCTTATCCACTACCACATAGAATTTGTCAATCCTGCCCTTGATCCTTCCTAATGCCAGTAGAGATGGCTGGAGGCCCTTGAATTGAATTGAAGATGGCCTTCAATACTAGTGGATGACTAGAAAAAAAACCCAGCAACGCTAAAAACTAGATTAAAAATACAAAATACACCAATTACGACGTGCAATGACGAAATCCCTGAAATGTGGTCCTTGGCACATTCAGACATTGTGCTATAATCATAACTAGGAAACACAACAAACCTTAATTCAATATGTCCAAAATAACGCCAGTTCGTATCATTCTTTATGTATTACTGCAACAGGACAACTTCATCAAAGGAATATTTCAACCAAAAAAGAAAGTTCTTATGTAACTTTCTTTCTTCATCTGAACACAAAGAATTTTCAAAGGAAATTCAAGTTCTGTGAGTCAATAGAATGCACGTGAATGGGTGCCATCTTTTTTAGAGTCCAAAATGTACATTTAGACAGTGTCACAGTAATAAAAGAACAGTTATTTAAAGAGCTCACAAGCTGTACACTCACTACTTTACACTGTAGGAAAGTGTCATTTCTTCAGTGTTGTCACATGAAAAGATATAATCAAATATTTCCAAAAATGCGAGGGGTGTACT